>NC_072785.1:31652447-31940927 GCF_022539595.1 Amphiprion ocellaris | reverse complement strand
CATCATGAATTTTGGCGCAAAAAAAACGCCTTACTATACTATGTCGAAAAAAAATGCCATTTTTCAAACATGTTGTAAAAACGTGCCATATGATGAAATAATGTAAAGGAGGCCGTGAAAAACACTCCAGAAAGGTTTTCTCTTGAAAAAAAATCATCATGAATTTTGGCGCAAAAAAAACGCCTTACTATACTATGTCGGAAAAAAATGCCATTTTTCAAACATGTAAAAATGTGCCATATGATGAAATAATGTAACGGAGGCCGTGGAAAACACTCCAGAAAGGTTTTCTTTGAAAAAAAATCATCATGAATTTTCTGATTAACCTCCCAGAGTGCCTCAAAATCAAAATGTATTCCATTGCATTCCAAGCTATGTAAATATTCTCTCTAAAACCAAGCTGCATATCACTGTTGGCATGATTACTTAATAAACCGATCAGCTGATTGACAAAAAAATATTTGCAAATCATTACTTTAAGCAGAAATGAACTTGTCTCAGCTTTTCACATGTGGATGTTGTCGTCCGGAAATGGACTAAAACGTCATAGTTTAGTATGTCGTCCGAAATGTGACGTCACGTGTCACCTGTTTGTGTTTCGTCCAATCACCAGGCATCACCATCTACTCCGTGGGCACGGCGTGGGCACCGCTGGATGACCTCAGAGTGATGTCATCAGAGCCCAAAGACAGTCACACCTTCTTCACCAGAGAGTTCAGCGGCCTGATGGAGTTCGTCCCGGCGCTGGTCCGAGGAATCTGCAGAGACTTCACCGAGAACAACTGAAGACATACAACACACTCACTCTTCATCTTCCACCTGAACCTTTTCAAATCCTTTTAGGAGGCAAAATAGCACAACATGATTAAGTTTTACTCTCAAAGAAGTGAACTATCTACAGATTCTTTGAAATATTGGATTCAAGTTTCAGTTTTCTAGATTTCAAAACTGGATAATCTGAGTTGACTTGAAACAGGAAATCAAACAAAATGTCTTCACAAACATAGAACACTCACACACTCTGTATATAAAGTACTCAATAATACTACAAACTCGTGTACATAAAAGACTCGTAATCACCAAAAACTTCTTTTTCTATTCAAGTTTTCTTTGAGCTGTTGGGAAATTATTAACAATGGATCAATATTATCAACAGTAAATCCAGAATCAATCAGTCGTCACTGATTCGCTGAACGTCATTACAGCTGATAATAATAATAAAATGAGCATTTATTAAACCAATTTTCTCATTTAGCCCTCAGAGTTTAAAAACAAGCCTGAAGCACAGAATTGATTACTAAGGGAGAAAAACCTATTTTTTATTCGAGTTGTACCTCAACAAATCAGTTAAATGTTATTAGAAGAAATTTTACTTTTCTGGTTTAATTTGTAAATTATGATAACAAGAAAATGAGCCCAAACATTGAAGAAAAAAAAAACATCACAATTTTTAAAAAATTCTCATTATCATGAGAAACATGTCATAATTAAATATAAAATAAATAAAACCTGTATCTCATAATTCTGAGCTGCAAAACCAGAAATCTATTCTAAACTTCAAAGTCTTCTTATAATAAATGAGAAATTCTTAGTTTGTTAATTGCAGTTAATACAAGAATTACAAGGAAGCAAGCTGATAATTAAATCTTATAATTATTGTCATGTACATCAAATAAATTCAGTGCTAAAATGGAACAAAGTTTACTTTTCAGGATTCATCTGGTATAAGAAAAAAAAACATTTAACAGGTCTGGATCTTGTAATTACACAAAAAAAATTATGTGAAAAATGTCAAATTGTGAATTATTTTTCTAGTTATTAGCAGATTTATAATTAGAGGAAAATTAACCCACGACTTCCAAGAAACTATTTCAAAATAAAGATGCTTTTAATTAAAAGATTTCATTTTTGCAAAATATAGTTTTGTCGGTAGAATTCTTTTTTACATAAACTACATTAATTACATTTCATTTGTTCTATTTCTTAAATCCAAATGAATTTTAGTTATTTTTTTCCAGTGGACGGTGAACGAGTGATTTTAAATCCATTAAACTTCTTTTAGGTGTGATTTCAGGAAATTTAACTCACTTTTGGTGCAATTGAGACAAAAAATCTGTTTTAAGTTTCCTGAATCTCCTGCAGAAAAATGAAGAAAACCTTAAACTGCATGTTATTTTTCTGATGGTTAAATGAAATCGTTTCTGGTTTTATCCGACATATTTTCATCTATAAATCATGCTGCAGCTCAATAACTCTCCTGATGTACATTTTAAAACCTGCAGATTCTGTTTTTATTCTTTCATCTGTCATCTTTCAGTGACTCAAATATTTACTTTAACTTTAAAAATGTTAATTTAAACTCATCTTTGGTTATTTTACGAGCAGATTCTGAGGGAATCTGAATAATAAGGACCAAAGTTTTTCTATTTGACCGTCTGGAAACAACTTTTTCTTTCATGTTTCAACTTTAATAAACTCTCATTTACGGTTAAATATCATATTTTATGTTAGAATGAGTGAATGTGAATCAGAATCAAGAGGAAATATGTTTGTTTAATGCTGTGGATTTCTACTGCAGGCGTCACGGTGGAAAAAAGTTATGCTCACAGAAGAAAATTAGTGCATTGATAAAACATGTTCAGTGATTTTATTGGTATTTTAATATTTTTCAAACTAGATGAAGTCTGAAGTGTTTGTTACTTTCATATTTTTATAAGTAAAAATACCAAAAAAGGTGTGAATCATAAAAATTCATGTGAATTTTATTAGAGTCTGCATAGACACCAGTTACTGCTATGCTAGTTAGCTTTTAGCAGGACTACTTTATCTGCATTATGATTATAAAACCTAATTTATGTAACAAATCTAATTTTAATCTGTTGAAGCATCAAAACTAAGTTTTCAAACATCTAAAAACAGAAAAAAGCAGCTGAATTAGCTTCTGCTAAGGCTAAAAGCTAATGTTTAGCTGAAATAGCTTGAGTGCACTAACTGCAGTTTTTTTTTTGTTTTGTTTTGTTTTTTTTTACATCTTTTCAGGCTATTTTCTTTAGCCATTACAAATATTACATTATAACATGATTTTATGGGGAGATAAAACACTTTGAATTAAATGATTGTTTAGAAAATGATCAGAAAAGGAGAAACTTCATACAAGGCTTGAAGTTAGCTGTTAGCATTGATTAGCTTGTGCACTTTTGACCTATTTCCAGGATGTTTTTTCACCAAATATTCCAAATTATATGCTATAACATGTTTTATGGAGAGGTATGATGTTTTAAAGTCATTTACTTTGGTCACACAAAGCAGCAAAACTTAGCTTTTAAAAATTAGCAAGAAGGCTAAGGTATTTTAGCTAGCTTGAATGCAGTCACTGCTTTTTATGTTATCACCTTAAAATATCATAAATTATATGATAAAACCTGTTTTAATGAGATCATTAAAAATACTGTTACTGTGCTGAAGTTTTTTCTTTCAAAAAAGAGTTTGTTTTTTACGGTAAATGGCTGATTAGCAAACAATCAAAAAATCTATCGTCATTCACATAAATATTACATTTCATGGTTGAAACTTTTCAAAGGTGAATATTTGCAGCTTGTACTCATTTTGAATATTCATGTCGAATAACAAATTACATTTTTAGGGTATTGGAGTGAAATCTAGCTCTTTTAAATGACTAAACAAGGAAAAAGGGGCTAATTTAGCTTTAGCTTAGGCTAACGGGAACTACAGATTTATTTTATTTCCCTATTTTTAAATGACTTACAGTTAAATTAGATGTTAAAAAGTCAGTTGCTGTTTTTTTCTATAAATGTTTCTTTATAAATTAAAATTTTACTTCTAAAATAAAGGAAATAATCAGAAAATGAGTCATCATTTAATTAAATACTCCTCATGGTTTTAATTTTACTTGGTTGGTTTTCTGGTTTTCAGCTTCTCCTTATTTCAGATATTTATGTTGAAAAACGAATTTTTATGCTTTTTTAAACACTGTAACGAGTTCTTAGTGAGATTTAATGTTAAAATGTTGCATAAACTTTTCATCTGATGGTTTCAGCTTTATGTATTTTATCTCACACCAAATTTTTAAATGTTTTGTTGGTCAGATTAAACAAAATATTAGAAAATGTCACTTTAACAGTGATTCTATTTTCATACACTTGTGATCAATACAGTTATTGATCTGATCCAATAATCAGCAGAGAACTTTCTGCTTTTCATACTTTAATTAAATTTACCTGTGTGATTTTTTCCTTCGTGTCACCTGTCAGGATTCACATCAGCCAGAAGAATATTTGAAACATGTTAATTATAATCTTTAAAAGGTTTATTTTGAAGTTAAACTGACTTTCACTGAAATAATCTGAAACCTGCATCACAGGATGAGTTTAAAGGGTTAATGTTACCTGTGGAATCCAGGTGTTTCCATGGTCTTGTCCAGATGTTTCCAGCTGCTGGAACAATTAAAAAAACATGAAAAATCAGACTTATTTTCTGTGTGAATGAAACATGCGATGGGATTCGGTTGTTACCTGATGATTCTGTCCTTTTCTTCTGTATTTATTTCTTGTTTCCAATAAAGATTAGTTGTTTTTACCAGTTTGCCCTGATGTTCATGTTACAGCGGCGCCACCTGCTGTCCAACAGACACACAGAATTAACTTTCACACCTGTTTCTACTGGATCAGCAGCTCTCACCTGCAGGTTCAGGTTTAAATTTGGCGTTTCTGGACGTAAACCTGAATCTGAAGACTGTTCAGGAGGTGCTGCAGTAGCTGAAAACTGGAAAGAGACACAGACGTTAGAGATCCATTGTGTGGGACTAGAAGTCTGTATCCCTTCTTCCATACATGAGACTCTGAGTAAGACTGGATGGTTCAAGGAGTGAGGACACCTTCTGTCCTCTGCTGATACGACACCTCCGGAGGGTTCAGCACACTGCAAAAACTCTAAATCCTACCAAGTCTATTTGTCTTATTTTTAGTCAGTCAGTCACTTGATTTAAGATAAAGTCACTTAACAAGAGACATTTCAGCAGATGGAGGGACTTGTTTTAAGACAATGCATCTGAAATATCTTGTTAAGTCAAACAATCTTGAAATTATCTTGTTTTGAGTTGAATTTTACAAGAAACATTTGAAAATGTAGAAAAATTAAAATATTTTCATAGTGAAACTTCTGATGTCCACATTTTCAACATTTTTGGGAAATCTTTGAACATTTTTTGGTGGAAAAAAGAAATAAAATATTAAAAATGTTTCTTAAAAACATTCACAAAAAAATCAACCAAAATCCAGTGAATTTTGCTGGATTTTGGTTGATTTTTATGTGAATGTTCTTAAGAAAATATTAATTCAATTCAATTCAATTCAATTTTATTTATATAGCGCCAATTACAGTCAAATTGTCTGGAGACGCTTTCCAGAACCCATATGCCTGAACCCCCAGAGCAGCCCTAAGGAGACAGTGGCAGGAAAACACCCTTTTAACAGGGAAAAAAACCTGGAGCAGAACCCGGCTCTAATGTGGGGGAACCATCTGCTGCTGGAAGGAGGGTTGAGAGGGACAGAAGAGGTAGAGAGGTAGAGATAGAGAGGTGGAGATAGAGGGGTAGAGATAGAGGTAGAGGGATACAGATAGAGGGGTAGAGATAGAGAGGTGGGGGGTGGGACACAAGGACCATAAAACACAGCCACACATCTGAAGCATCCAGCATCCAGCTCTGGGACCAGGGACACTCGGAGAAAGGACACAGAAAGAAACAGAGTGAATGTAATGCAATAATGGTATATATAGTAAATACATAGGTAGTTAGAGAAGGGCTCAGTGCATCCAGAGAGGTTCCCCAGCAGCCTAGGCCTATAGCAGCATAACTAGGGGCAAACTAAAGGGACGTCAAGAGGGGAAGTCAGTTTTGCAAATGAAAACACCAGCTCACCCCGTCAGGGTCCCCCAGTCAGTCCTAACTATAAGATTTGTCAAAAAGGAAGGTTTTAAGCCTGGTCTTAAAATTAGAGAGGGTGTCCACCTCCAGAACCCAAACTGGGAGCTGGTTCCACAGGAGAGGTGCCTGATAACTGAAGGCTCTGCCTCCCATTCTACTTTTAGAGATTCTAGGAACAACAAGTAAGCCTGCAGTCTGAGAGCGAAGAGTTCTGCTAGGGTAATATGGTACTATCAGGTCTTTAAGATATGATGGAGATTGGTTGTTAAGAGCTTTATATGTCAGAAGAAGGATTTTGAATTCTATTCTAGATTTAACAGGGAGCCAATGAAGAGAAACCAATATAGGAGAAATATGATCTCTCTTGCTAACTCCCGTCAGTACTCTGGCTGCAGCGTTTTGGATCAGCTGTAGATGTTTCAGAGAGCTATTGGGACAACCTGATAATAAGGAATTACAGTAGTCAAGCCTAGAAGTAACAAATGCATGGACTAGTTTTTCTGCATCACTCTGAGACAGGATGTTCCTGATTTTCACAATATTTCTCAGGTGGAAAAAGGAAGTCCTACAGATTTGTTTTATGTGCGAGTTAAAGGACACGTCCTGGTCAAAGATAACACCGAGGTTTGTCACAGTAGTACTGGAGGCCAATGTAATGCCATCCAGAGTAACTATATGCTTTGAAAGCAATTCTCTAAGATGTTTGGGGCCAAATACAATGACTTCAGTCTTGTCTGAATTTAGTAGTAAGAAATTATAGGTCATCCAGGTCTTTATGTCCTTAAGTCAATCTTGCAGTCTAGCTAGCTGATTAGTTTCATTTGGCTTCATAGATAAATGCAATTGAGTGTCGTCAGCATAACAATGGAAATTAATACAGTGCTTCCTAATAATGTTGCCTAAGGGAAGCATGTATAATGTGAACAGTATTGGTCCTAAGACAGAACCCTGAGGAACTCCATGATTAACCCTAGTATGCTCAGAAGAGTCATTGTTGACATGCACAAACTGGAACCTGTCTGATAAGTAGGATTTAAACCAGTCCAGTGCTGTCCCTTTAATGCCAATACAATGTTCTAGTCGCTGTAATAAAAGTTTGTGGTCGATTGTATCGAATGCTGCACTAAGGTCCAACAAAATAAGTATAGAGACCAGTCCATTATCTGACGCTATGAGAAGGTCATTAGTAACTTTCACCAGAGCTGTTTCTGTGCTATGATGCACTCTGAAGCCTGACTGAAACTCTTCAAACAGGCTATTCCTTTGTAAATGTTCATATAATTGATTTGCAACTGTTCTTTCTAGAATTTTGGAGAGAAATGGGAGGTTGGAAATTGGTCTATAGTTGGCTAAAACATCTGGATCTAGAGTGGGCTTTTTAAATAAAGGTTTGATTACAGCAACCTTAAAAGCCTGTGGTACATAACCTGTTACTAGAGAGAGATTAATCAGATCTAACATTGAGGAATTAATTAAAGATAAAGCCTCCTTGAACAGTCTAGTTGGGATAGGATCTAAAAGACATGTTGATGATTTGGATGTAGAAACTATTGAAATGAGTTCAGAGAGATGTATGGGGGTGAAAAATTCTAAATATCCATCTGGTCTTACAGCCAATTCTAAAGTATCTGTACTCGATGATACATCTGTGACATTTGCAGGAAGGGCCAGATTAATTTTTTCTCTAATCGTAATAATTTTATTTGTAAAGAAGCTCATGAAGTTGTTACTGCTCAAAGCTAAAGGAATACAAGGTTCAACAGAGCTCTGACTCTGATTAGAAGTTTTACTGATATATATGGAATCACTTTAGATATTTTTAGGATTTTTTTGGAAGATTTTTACTAATTTTTTGAAAATATTTACAAGAATTTTCTTGCCAAATTTGGGGGATTATAAAAAAAAATAAAACGTTTAAGGGAAAGTTTTAAGGAATTATTGAAATTTTCTTCCTGAAGGTTTTGCAAATTTGCAGAAATTTGGGGAATTTTTTTCTGAATTTTTGGATTTTTTTTCAGACAAGGAAACTACATTTTTTGATGACCATGAATGAGGACAGTAGGAGGGTTAATACAGTGGCATGAAAAAGTATCTGAACCCTTTGGAATTTCTCACATTTCTGCATAAAATCACCATCAAATGTGATCTGATCTTTGTTAAAATCACACAAATGAAAAAACAGTGTCTGCTTTAACTAAAACCACCCAAACATTTATAAGTTTTCATATTTTTAATGAGGATAACATGCAAACAATGACAGAAGGGGGAGGAATAAGTAACTGAACCTTCTGCCTAAGGAGACTTTGAGAGCAATTAATACCAATTTTTACCAAATAATTTAAGTCAGGGGTGTGTCCAATCACTGAGGAGTGGCTTAAAGCTGCCTTGCCCACTATAAAACACACACCTGGTAAGAATTGTGTCTTGATGAGAAGCATTGTCTGATGTGCACCATGGCTCGCTCAAAAGAGCTCTCTGAAGACCTGCGATCAAGAATTGTTGATTTGTATAAAGCTGGGAAAGGTTACAAAACCATCTCTAAAAGTCTGGATGTTCATCAATCCACAGTTAGAGAAATTGTCTACAAATGGAGAGAGTTTGACACTATTGCTTCTCTCCCAAAGAGTGGCCGTCCACCAAAAATGACAACAAGAGTTCAGCACAGAATGCTCAGAGAGGTAAAAAAGAACCCTAGAGTGTCTGCTAAAGACTTACAGAAATCACTGGCACAGTCCAGTATCTCTGTGCATACATCAACAATATGTAAAACACTGGCCAAGAATGGTGTTCATGGGAGGACTCCATGGAGGAAGCCACTGCTGTCTAAAAAAAACATTGCTGCATGTTTAATGTTCACAAAAAGGCACTTGGACACTCCACAGAACTTCTGGCAAAATATTTTGTGGACTGATGAAAGGAAAGTTGAATTGTTTGGGAGGAACAGACAACGTCATGTATGGAGGAAAAATGGAACAGCTCACCAACATCAACACCTCATCCCCGCCGTGAAGCATGGTGGAGGGAGCATCATGGTTTGGGGCTGTTTTACTGCCTCAGGGCCTGGACAACTTGCAATCATTAATAGAAAAATGAATTCAAAAGTTTATCAGGATGTTTTGCAGGAAAAGCTGAGGCTATCTGTCAGACAGTTGAAGCTAAAAAGAGGATGGATGCTGCAACAGGACAATGACCCAAAACACAGAAGTAAATCAACTTCAGAATGGTTTCAGAAGAACAAAATACATGTTCTGGAGTGGCCAAGTCAAAGTCCTGACTTGAACCCCATTGAGATGCTGTGGCATGACCTCAACAGAGCGATTCATGCCAGACATCCCAGGAATCTGACTGAACTGCAGCAGTTTTGTAAAGAGGAATGGTCCAAGATTGATCGTGATCGATGTGCCAGACTGCTCTGCAACTACAGGAAACGTCTGGTTGAAGTTATTGCTGCCAAAGGGGGGCAGCCAGATATTAAATGTGAAGGTTCAGTTACTTATTCCTCCCCCTTCTGTCATTGTTTGCATGTTATCCTCATTAAAAATATGAAAACCTATAAATGTTTGGGTGGTTTTAGTTAAAGCAGACACTGTTTTTTTCATTTGTGTGATTTTGACAAAGATCAGATCACATTTGATGATGATTTTATGCAGAAATGTGAGAAATTCCAAAGGGTTCAGATACTTTTTCATGCCACTGTACATCTCAGATTAGGAGGTTACATGAAAGCAAAAATCTATTTTTGAGTGAAAAACTGCTATTTTTTTTAGCATGTCTGGCTTATTTTAAGACACCTAAGCTTGACAATCCTAATGTAGCTTCAAATAAGTTTTCCCAGCTAATTTTAAGATCTCAATATTCTAAATATCATCTTATTTCTAGAAATCTTACCAAGACATTTTTCACTTGTTCTACTGGCAGATTTTTTCACTTATTTCAAGGTAAAAGTTCCTTGAAATAAGTTTTCTTGTTTTGAGAGGATCATTTTTTCCAGTGCAGAATCCCAGGTTCACCCCCTAGATGCCATCTACTCACCTGAAGGTCCAGCTGGAATCCTTTCTCTTCATCCACAGCCACTGACTTCCCTTTTCAGCGGCTCTGGAGAGGTCCTTGATCTCCTGCTGGTGGACCCTCCCTTCTATCTCCTGGAGAAGCCTGGATGTCCAGGTGGCTGCGAGTCCTCTGCAGCCTACTTCCACTGGTCGGACCTTCACCTTCCAGCCTCGCTGTCTGCATCGGCAGAAAGCTCCGTATATCTCAGCTTCTTGCGCTCATAGACCTCCTCTACTGATCTCCACCAGCACACTGTGGGCTCCATGATGTAGACGTGGATAAGTGAAGCTGAGCGTAGCACCAGGTCTGGTCGCAGGTTGGAGGATACGGTAGAGCTTTAGGTCCAGGTCCAGGTCCAGGTCCACCAGCAGCTTCCAGCTCCTCTCAGCTGCCCAGCATCTGGTCTGGAGGTGGCAAGAAAGACTCGACCCTCAGCCTCTCAGATAAATGTCGCTTGTTGCCTCCACAATACATATATATATACTTTTTGTAATTAGACATGAAATCTGCCATTTAACAAATGTGTAAAATTATAGAATCAACACTTTTCTTCACAAAATAGATAAATTTTCCATATTTAAAATACATTTTCTAGCCTAAAATTGTACACGAGATTGTGCTTTTTGGCTTTCTAATGTTTGATAAAGTTCATTTACATGTAGAAACAATAAAATCATCTATATTTTACAGTAAATATATGTATAATTAGATAGCTTACTAGATAGATGATATATTTCACAAGAAATTATTATTAAACTGACAGTTTACAAATGTTAATAAATATACATTGATGAAAACATTTCAGCACTTTTTTTGGAATTACATAAGAAATTTGCAATTTAACAAACAAATATGTGGAAAATTATAGAATAAAGTCTTTTTTCTTTTAAATGTCACTAATTGTACCTAATTTTAGAAATATATTTACAGCATTACACCTGAATTTAATAGTTTCATTAAATAAAAAGGAAATATTGCAAAATTACAAAAAAGTTGGATCTTTAATGTCAAAAAAAGTAAATTTTCTTTAAAAAGAAAGTAATCTGATGGTTATTTACAGTTAGTTTGTTATTGTAATTTCGCACTGATATTTTTCAAAAATAAGGGAAAAATAAACCAGTTTCTTATTTCACATATTAATATTCTTTGGTATTTTGAAAGCGGAAAGAAATCAGCAAAATCATGACAGATTCTGTGAATTCCCATATGTTTTTAGTGTAGACAGTATTAAAAAAAAACATTTTTTTAATGTAAATAATGTGTTTTGTTTCGTGTCTCAATGTGTTTCTATATGTTTGTCAGAACAATTCTGTCAGATTTTTTATGATTTTACACAAACATTTAAGATCATTAATGTGAAAATCTGTTATTTTTCTGCTGCTAATTTTGCTGATTTTCAACAGCAGATGTGGAAAAAATAAAGACATGAATGGAAAAGAAGCAGAATTTTCCTTTTTCCTTTAAATAAATCACCGTGTGAGGATCCCAGCAGACAGACGTGAAGGTTTTTCCACATTTAAACCACCTGAGTGGTGAATAAATACCTTGAGACGAGCTGCAGAATGAAGACAGAGCGTCAGCGTCTGTACAGTTACACCATTTAATAGTTATTATAGACATTTTATATACATTTCAACAGCTGTATTCTGCTATGTGGTACAGTCTTTAAAATCTGCTGTTCATAGTTTGGAAATCAAAAAAAAAAAAAACTTACAAAACTCATCAAAACTCGCAAACTGATCAGAACTTTTTTTTCCCATTTTTCTGGAAGACTAGAAAAAATACTTTTATTGTATTAATCATGCAGTACACAAACAGGAAGTTACACAGGAAGTCGCAGCGTCGGTGGAGAGAAAACAAATAAACCGTTTGTTTGTGAAAGAAAACGTGATCAGAACGAACTGCTGCCATGACAAGGGAGCAGCCAATCAGACGGCAGCTTTCAGACCGACTCCTCCAGGAGGCCTCTGATTGGACCGTTTCACTTCCTGATAAATAAGTTAAATCTGCTGCGACGAAGACGAACATCGATGAAGATGAAGAGGAGGAAGAGGAGTCTCTGCTGCGTTCAGGGACCAATAACCAGCTGGAAAACTGGAAACTCACTGGTTTATTACTGGGAAATGCCGTAAAACTCAACTGGTTTATCGTGTTTCTGCTGTTGTTTCATTTATTTTATTGTTTTTACTTTATTTTATCTGTTTTATGGTTTTCGTTCATCCGTCCAATGATTTTAAACAATAATATTTACTCAGATTCTTAATGTTTTTATAACATTTTCTCATTATTTATTACTAAATATTAAATTATTCTTGTTATTTGACCAAATATGCAGATTTCTTTAATGGGAAAAAAAACTATTTTTGAAGAGAAATGTCAAAGATTGCTTGTGAGGAAAGAGGCATCACTCTTACATTTTCAATTCTGTCGTATTTTATCTTTATTTTTAGATTTTGGCAGCTTTGGGGGATTTTACGTTACAATATTTAGAAAAGACTTGCCAAACTCCTTAGAGCTGCACTGATGCCTTCAAACTTATGGTTCATTTAAAACAAAGTCTGTATTAATTTAATGAACTTCAATAGTGCCATTGTTTTCTAAAAAAGCATACAGTCGGCTATATTTTCTTGACGCTAACCTGATTGTTTTTATGATAAAACAGTTTTTCATTCCACTGTTAGATGTTTTATGTTAAAGAGTTATTTGGACATTGGTTTAAGCTAATTTTTAAAAAAATTTATGTTCGTATTTACACTAAAATGATAAACTTTCTCTTTGTTTTATGGCAAAATTAGCATCTTTTAGCTGATTTGCTAACATTAGGGCTTTTTACACACTTATTTTCACATTAAAGTTTGGTAAAAGCAAAATTTTTGTGAATTTTATGTTTGTATTTACGGCAAAACGATAAACTTTCAATGTGTTTTATGGGAATATTAGCATTTTTAAGGTAATTTGCTAACGTAAGATATTGTTTTATGCTAACATTAGGGTTTTTCCACACATTTTTTTTTTCACATCAAAGTTGAGTTTTGTTTCTGCAAATGGTAAGAATTAATGTTAGAAAAATAAGAGTTTTTCATGACAAGCATGAATGTTTTTATGTCTGATAGCTTTTGGTTTATGCTAGCACTGCGTTAAACCAACATTAGCTTTATTATGAAAATGTTTTTGAACTAATGCTAGTGTTTTTTTTATTTAAACCAACAGACTTCTTGCTGTTTTTAGATTCTCCGTTGGTTTCACGTTAGCTAAGCTACTAGCTGCTGCTTCATGCTATAATATGTGCTATTTTAGCTTTTAGCAGCTAGCCACAGCTAACACAAGTTTATAAAGGGTAAAACAGATTTCTGGATGGAGAAAATATTTCTATAAAAGCGTTTTCTTTCCTCCTGCTGCTACATGGTCTTCCTGTTTGAAAGTTGATGAATTATTAGATTTAGTTTGATATTTATTTAAATCACAGCTCATCTTCCTCCTCTTCCTCCTCAAACACTGTCGACCTATCAGACGGAGGCAGTTTCTGTGAGTCACCATGCGATGGGAAACAGGAAGTAGATGGGCGGGGCCACGGGGGTGACGGACTGGACGGTGGGAGGAGCCAGAGTCGTCCTCGGTGCCGAACATTTATAAAAAAGGATTATAAAAACTAGATTTATTTTACACAAACAGAAAATACTACAGTAACGTCTGACCCTCCGTCGCTGGGCTCTGATTGGCCCACCAGGGGCTGAGGTCAGGGAGCACGAGCCAATCAGCTGCTCTCAGAGAGACACAAACAGGAAATCTGAGTTTCAAACCGTCGCATTGGGAAAGAAAACCAGCAGCATTTAGCGTTCCTGCTCGTCCGGATTTAACCATAAAAATGGTACAAAAGTTAAAATCTGACCAAGATTTTAATTATTAAAAACAGAAAAACAGTTCAAACGTCAGATGTTCTGTTTCTGAGGCTTAAAGGAAAAATCCCGCTCATGTTCTGCTCAGTTTGTTTTCCTTTTAGCTGAACTTCCTCTCAGCTTCGACGTTTTACTGAATTTAAAACCAGCTTATTGTGATTTCAGGAACATTTTCCAGCAAGAAACTGGAGAAACTCAGACTTTATGAGTGAACTGGCAGTGGAAGTCTGGTGAACTAACCTCGAACTGGATCATCAAAACAGTTCAATTTGAAAGAAAATAACAGATTCAGTGATTTTAGCTTCATAAATGTGAATATTTTCTGGTTTATGACAGTAAACACGACATTTTCCATCATTTTAGGAAAAAAAATAAGCCATTCGATTCGTCCAGTGCGCCTCTCTCTGTGGTTATAATTGTGTTGATTTTAGCATGAATTTAATCTGTATTTTAGCCTCTTTAGGGCAAAAACTGATAATCAGCTGATAATTTCTTTAATTTATTTTGGTGTTTCGTCTCTAAAATGTCCATGGTAACCAACTAGAGCTTCATTCTTAAAGGACAAACGATCTGAATTCAGTGACTTCAGCTTCTTAAATGTTAATATTTTCTGGTTGATGACAGGAAACTGAGGATCTTTGGACTAAAACAGACATTTTAGAACCAAACAGTTGATCGATTCGTCCAGTGAGACTCTCTCTGTGGTTATATTTGTGGTGATTTTAGCATGAATCCAAGAGAAACTACAATTTATTCTGTATTTTTAGCCTCTTTAGGGCAAAAACTGACAGTAATTTTCATTGTTGATTAATGAGCTGATTATTTTTTGGATTTATTTTATTGTTTTGTCTCCAAAATGTCCCATGATGGTTAAAATGTCCATCAGTGGGTTAAAACCAAATATAATGTCGTCTTTAATTTATCTACCAGTTAGAAACTCAGAGCAGCAAGAATTAATCAATTAACCGACAATTATTGACTATTTTGATAATAAATTAATCATTTTGAGCAATTTTTTTTTTATTAAAAATAGTCTAAATTTGTGATTTCAGTTTCTCAAAATGTGATTATTTTCAGTTTCTTTCCTCCTCTACGTCAGTAAACTGAAGATCTTTGGACAAAACAAGACATTTAAGACACTTTTCACCATTTTTAACATTTTAGAGCCAAACTACAAACCGATTAACTGAATATTTCAGTGTTCTGACTTCTGCTGCAAATGAAAACGTCTTCAGAAACACATTAAACACAAATTTAAACCTTCCTTAGTTGTGTTTATGTCTGTTTTCTCATTGAACTCAATGCTAGTATCTGATTACTGATGACATTTAATTTTTACTGCATCTGGTGTTTGTTTTTCTGTTTTTATTGAGTCAAAAGTCTCAAAGTCACTTTTAAACTTTATTTTTATTTTTTCTGTTAAAAAATTTTTTCACCCTTGTATATATTGTAAATAAAGCTGCTGTAACAATGTAAATTTCCCCTGGAGTGGGGAGAAATAAAGAACTTTATCTATTATCTATTAAATCAAACCTTGAATATGTTGTTTTCATGAAACCGGAGATCGAATTTGAAGTAAATTTCAAAATAAAAGTAGTCTCGTTATGGAATAAACTGGGCTGTGTGTTCTGGTCAGAAGGTGGCGCTGTGGGCTACATGGCTGCAATAAACAGTCTGTCTGCAGTATTTTTATGGTCAGAAAGGTGTAAATTTATCCACAATTTGTGCTCAGAAATTCTACAAATGAATTAAAAACCCTTCAGGAGGCTCAAACCATCAAAAGTTCACATCAAGTTCTGCTCAAACTGTCTCTGATTTACATGAAACTTTTATTTTATCATGAACTCTGTATATTTAAAATAGTATTTATGAAATTTTAATCTTGAAATATCAAATACTTTCTGAGATAACAATGTTTTTTATTTAGGTTTTGTTTGAACACGATAAAAACCTGAATTTTTCTCTTATTTCTCATCATGTCACTGATTCTGAATCTGGAATATAGAAAATAAAATCATCTGATTACGGCTGAGTGACAATATAAAGAAAAATAATGAAAAATTCCAGGTTTGAGCTCATAATAACTAAATATTAATTAATAATACAGAATTATGTTTAGTTTAAGTCACAATAAAACAAAACTAAACATGTAGAATATTTTAATGTGAAATACTTGGTCACAAAAATCCCCCAAATGTGGATTTTTAAAAGAAAAAAACGTCTCAGAAAGAATTTGAGGTGAAGCTAAAACTTCCTGTTTTAAATCGTCAGAGTTTAAGATAAAAGTTTGGATAAAATCAGAGATATTTAAGCAGAAGGACTCAAAGCCGCAGGGTTTTTTGGCGGATTTTTCCTTTAATTCTCTCGTCTCTGCTGTTGGGTCACACTAGTGTTAACGGGGCCTGTGGGGGCGGGGCCTGTAGGGGCGGGGCCTGTAGGGGCGGGGCCTGTAGTGTCGGTACAGGTGAGCTGTTCACCTGCGGGTGTCTTCAGTCGGCCGCAGCTCTTAACTTAAACCGTGTGTGTGTGTGTGTGTGTGTGTGTGTGTGTGTGTGTGTGTGTGTGTGTGTGTGTGTGTGTGTTCAGTCGCCATGGAGATCCGTCACCTCCAGTCTCTGCTATTACTCTGTGATCCGTGTCCAGACACCTGAACACACCTGAACAGACGACCTCTCTCTCTCTGTGTGTCTGAGTCTCTCGCCCGGCGGTCCTCCTCCTTCTTCTTCTGCTCCTGGATTAGACGTAGACCCTGGCGAGGGCGTCGGCGCCGGCCGAGGCGATGTAGGCCTTGGAGGGGTGGAAGGCCACGTCGTAGATGGCCTCCTCGCTCTTCTTGCGGTGAGCCGTGATCTCCTGGACGCAGGTTTTACTGTCCAGGTTCCACAGACGCAGCGAGCAGTCGTGACCTGGAGAACAAATGTCAAAATGCATCAGCGTTTCTGGGAAAAAAAACTGATTATCAGCCGGGTGACGAAGCTTTCTGCAGTTTCTAGAACTAAAAATGTATTTAAGAAAACAACCTGACAGCAAAAGAATCAAACAGACGATAAAAACTGAAATTATAAAAATTATGAATCGATTCACAGCTCTACGTTTCTTCAGAACTTCAAAGCAAATAAAAACTATTTCCTGTAATATTTCAGGTAATTGTTCATACAGCAACCACAAATACAAAACAACCACAAAAACACATTAAATGTCACGAAAAACACAAAAAATGACTAGAAAGGGACAAAAAACAACCACAAAGAGACACAAAACAACCACAAACACACAAAATGACCAAAAGACACAAAACGAGGACAAAGAGACACAAAACGAGGACAAAGAGAGGTTTATTTGAACAGACTTACTGCCAGACATCAGGTAGATGCCGTTGGGATCCACAGCCAGACTGGTCACTGCGTCCAGGTGAGCCACCATGGCATGAATCACTTTACCTGCACGACACACAGTCAGACACACATTTTTCTTGTGGAAATAAAGCCTATCAGAGCATGTTTACGTGCACATGTTTGAATGTTGACGTGTGAACAGATGACCTCTGTGGACCGACCTGACTTGTTGTCGTAGAACTTGATGTGTCGGTCTTCGTGGGCGCTGATGGTGACGGGCAGCGTGGGATGACTCACCACCTTGTTGATATGATTGGACCCCGGCAGCGCTGGAGGATAAGAAGAATAATAATCATGTGAACACGTGTTTAAATCATACGTGACTCCGTCAGCGTGTCCGTGTGCTTCCTTACTGCCGTCTCCCTGCCCCTTCAGCACCAGTGCATTCTGGGAAGTCTCCAGGTCATAAATCACCACGTCTCCGCTGCTGAAGGACGCCACCATGTGGGCGGGGTCGCAGCCGTTAAAGTCCACCGACGTGGGGACGCCGTGCTCTGAGACAGACAGACAGATAGACAGGTGTTACCATGGTGACCAGCGTCCTGCAGGTGATGCGCAGAAAATACTACTAAAAGGCTTGAAAAAACATTTGACAGAAATGTTAGATACCACTAAAACTTAAATATGAGTGAAACAGCAGAAAAAAGTTAATAAAATATCGAAAAGAAAAAATAAAAACACTTAAAATTTAAAAAATGTTAATAAATAACTTGAGTAAATATCCTAAAAATCTTTATAAAGTGTTAGAAAATATTGATTAATCATCAGGAAACATTCCCGAGAAAAAAGGTGGAACGTCCTCCTGCAGGTGAACGTCCTGCAGGTGAACGTCCTCCTGCAGGTGAACGTCCTGCAGGTGAACGTCCTGCAGGTGAACGTCCTGCAGGTGAACGTCCTCCTGCAGGTGAACGTCCTCCTGCAGGTGAACGTCTTCCTGCAGGTGAACGTCTTCCTGCAGGTGAACGTCCTGCAGGTGAACGTCCTGCAGGTGAACGTCCTGCAGGTGAACGTCCTCCTGCAGGTGAACGTCCTGCAGGTGAACGTCCTGCAGGTGAACGTCCTGCAGGTGAACGTCCTCCTGCAGGTGAACGTCTTCCTGCAGGTGAACGTCTTCCTGCAGGTGAACGTCCTGCAGGTGAACGTCCTGCAGGTGAACGTCCTGCAGGTGAACGTCCTCCTGCAGGTGAACGTCTTCCTGCAGGTGAACGTCCTGCAGGTGAACGTCCTGCAGGTGAACGTCCTGCAGGTGAACGTCCTGCAGGTGAACGTCCTCCTGCAGGTGAACGTCCTCCTGCAGGTGAACGTCTTCCTGCAGGTGAACGTCCTCCTGCAGGTGAACGTCCTCCTGCAGGTGAACGTCTTCCTGCAGGTGAACGTCCTCCTGCAGGTGAACGTCCTGCAGGTGAACGTCCTGCAGGTGAACGTCTTCCTGCAGGTGAACGTCTTCCTGCAGGTGAACGTCTTCCTGCAGGTGAACGTCTTCCTGCAGGTGAACGTCCTGCAGGTGAACGTCCTGCAGGTGAACATCTTCCTGCAGGTGAACGTCGTCCTTGTGGACATCGTCCTCCAGGTGGACACTGTCCTGCAGGTGGCGCTGTGTTTGGTGTCTCACCTCTGTTGGCGTTGAAAGTGCTGATGCAGGGGTTCTTCTCTGTGGGGTTCCAGAGTTTCACCGTTCCGTCGGCTGAGCAGGACAGGAGGCGGTTCTTGATGCCGCTGTAAGCCAATCCCCACACGCCGTCCGTATGACCCGTCCATGAGCCCGCCAACACGCTGGGATCTGATTGGACGAGAGGACAAAGATGGGAGGAGCCTCGTGTTTATTATCTTTATGAGAAATATTCTGGAGTCTAAACACTTTCAAAGACATTTTTGTAATGCTGAGACATGAATTAAAGGAGAAGACGTTAGCTTTTGTGTCCGTACCATAGGTGTCATAGGGGTCGACGTTGGAGCTCGGGATGTTCCACCACTGGATGGTCGAGTCGATGCCGCCGCTGAAGCACTGCTCACCGCTGGAGGTCATCGCCAACGACAACACCGGACCACTGGAGACAGACAGGAAGTCGTGATTACACCGAGTTTAAACTGGTCTGTTTGGGACAAATCAGCTGTCATGTTTATTATTATTTTACCCGCAACCGTTTCCTGATGAATAATCAATGTTTTCTAACACTTTAGAAAGATTTTTAGGATTTTTACTCAAGTGATTTATTAACATTTTTCTGAGATATTATTGTTTTCTAGCATTTAGAAATATTTTTCTACATTTTTCAGATATTTTCTCAACATCTCACTGATGTCTTATAAATATTTCTCAGACATTTATTCATTGGTTCATTCTTTCTGATATTGTATTACCATTTTTCAGATTTTTTTGGCATATTTTATAAAAGCTTTCTTCAGATAATTTACCAAATTCTTTTCCGCCAGTTTACAATAAATTTTCTGATGTTTTATTTAAATGTCTCTGAATTTTTAAATTTTTTTTTAGACATTTTCCTGATATTTTTGACATTTTATATTATATTTATTTATATTTCATTACTATTTATTTGACATTTTCTTACTTTCATAAATATTTTCTGACATTCTTCATACATGTTTTAATGTTTTATTATTAATTTCGAGACATTCTCATATCATATTTTTGAATGTTTGTAAACTTTTTACTGATTTTTTTCCAGTTATTTTATATTTCTATACAATCTTTCGACATTATATGCTTCTGACGCATTTCTAGCATTTCATTTCATTTGTTTTGCATCTTTTTAAGATATTTTGAAGACATTTTCTGCTGTTTTTATCACAATTACATATGCAGAAGTACGTACACAACATACAAGGAATTTTGATTTGGCTGTTGCTTTCACTCTAGGAATAAGGAAAAGAGAATAATAAAATAACTGTAGACAAAAAAAATAGAGATATTTACACATCTAGAAAAGAATAGTAAAATGACAACAGGTAAAATAAGCGTAGTTTAAAAATCAAAGTATATTGCAAATACTGCAAAAATATTGTACAGGTGCACAAAGTTAAAAAGTTTTACTCATATTTATGTTTTATTTATACATTTATGGACTATATTAACATTTATGACAAAAAATGTTCCTAGCATTTAAAAATATTTATAAAAACACGTGTTTCTGGTATTTTACTGACATTTTTCTTCAATTTTTTCTGCTCGACTGCAGGTTGTCAACTTTTAATTAGTCTCAGCAGCGGATCAGAGCTGAACTAAATCTGTGGTTTAGGTTTATTTTGTACTTTAGTTACTCATAAAAGCTGAACCTGATGAAGGATTTGAAGATAAAAACTGCAGAGAGTTTAACATTGTGTTCATTTACTCACACGTGGGCTCTGAAAGTGTAGACGGGCTCCACATCAAAAGAGGCACTTCTGGAAAACAGGAAATAAAACTGTTATTTAACATCATCATCGTCGTCCTCACACCGCCTCTTCGTCTCTGCTGATGTTTAAAGAGCTGCAGAGAGGCTGAGCTCTGATTCGACAGTAAATCCTGGAGGGAATTCTTTGCAGGGATTAAATGTGCGACACTGAAACGTCTGTTTGAAGTTCGGCTTCTCACAAAATGAGATGCAAATACTGAAGGATGGCGACTGAATTTTCCTCCGAGGAGACGAGAATCCAGGAGCCTCAGGATGACGAGGAAACACTGAGGGAAAGTTTCTGTTTAAATCTGAGGCATAAACTACTAAATATAGAGTTAGCAGCAGCAGCTAACGTGCTAACAGGAAGAGTTAAAGCTATAGGTGTGTAGCGGTGTTCGTGTGTCCAGAGTTCTGAACTACGAAGCCAGTTCAACATAGTCAGACTTTCTTTAAGTGCATAAATGTAAAGTTACCATGGAGATCTAGCTCCACAGCATCGGTTACCATGGAGATCTAGCTCCACAGCATCGGTTACCATGGAGATCTAGCTCCACAGCATCGGTTACCATGGAGATCTAGCTCCACAGCATCGGTTACCATGGAGATCTAGCTCCACAGCATCGGTTACCATGGAGATCTAGCTCCACAGCATCGGTTACCATGGAGATCTAGCTCCACAGCATCGGTTACCATGAAGATCTAGCGCCACAGCATCGGTTACCATGGAGATCGAGCTCCACAGCATCGGTTACCATGGAGATCTAGCAGATTACACTTTTGTGATACTGAAAATTCTGACTTTAGGTTCAACATACCTACTAATCTGCTAATCTCACTTCGTAGTTCAGAACTCTGGTGTTCATTTAAAGGTGTGTAGTGGTGTAGTTTGTGTCCTGGTGTTCATTTAAAGGTGTGTAGCGGTGTAGTTTGTGTCCTGGTGTTCATTTAAAGGTGTGTAGCGGTGTAGTTTGTGTCCTGGTGTTCATTTAAAGGTGTGTAGCGGTGTAGTTTGTGTCCTGGTGTTCATTTAAAGGTGTGTAGCGGTGTAGTTTGTGTCCTGGTGTTCATTTAAAGGTGTGTAGCGGTGTAGTTTGTGTCCTGGTGTTCATTTAAAGGTGTGTAGCGGTGTAGTTTGTGTCCTGGTGTTCATTTAAAGGTGTGTAGCGGTGTAGTTTGTGTCCTGGTGTTCATTTAAAGGTGTGTAGCGGTGTAGTTTGTGTCCTGGTGTTCATTTAAAGGTGTGTAGTGGTGTAGTTTGTGTCCTGGTGTTCATTAAAAGGTGTGTAGCGGTGTAGTTTGCGTACTTTTTGGCAGGGACGGTCTTGGTGAGGTTCCACAGTTTGAGCGTGTGGTCCTCGGACACGGTGACCAGGCAGGGCTCCACCGGGTGGAAGGCCAGCGCTCGGACGCCGTCGAAGTGGCTGCGCAGCGTGTACTTGGGGTTCCAGGTCTTCCTGAACGAAGACTCCTTATTGGACGGCAGCTGAGGGCGAGAAAAGACGACGGTTTAGTGGTTGTATTAATTAATCTGCGTCTCAAGCTGCTGCTGTGTTTGTCGTTTCCTCACATCGTAGCCGTAGTCGGCCTCGTCGTTGGTGACGGTGAGGTCGGCGAGGTCGCCCAGACCCAGGACGCTCTCCAACACGTCATCTGAACCCCCCAGCAGGAAGGATTTACCCCCGCCGGTGGGAAACGGTAGAGGCTCCGCTGCAGAGACACAATTTTATACATTTAACAGTCAGAAACACTCAACCAGTCATTGATAATGAGGGAAAACAGAAATTGGAGCCTTTATTATAGTAAAATACAATATTTTTCATTGAGAAAAAAAAAAAAACATTTTGATTCAGCTTTTTAACCAAAACTAAAACAAAAACAATTTTTTAGATTAATTTAGGACAAATCTTGCATCACTCTTTTCTGTCCAAACAGGATCTGATTGGTCCTCCTACACAATAATAGAATATCTGATTGGCACATTAATCTTTGTGTTTTCAACTTCAATGTCAAAGGCATGTTTTGTTTAATAAAATTATCAAAATGACAATCTATCAGCCAGAAGAATTTCAACTTTCCTACAGTCTTTGAACTCCTCATCTGGGACATAAAAGTAATCTGAAATTTAGCTTAAATCATTTTAATTTTAATGCCTCATTTAGACCAAGACAAAATAGTTTTCAACAAACTTAACATTTTCTGACCCTTTACTAATATTTCTCAAAATTTCTATTAATATATTTCAGAATATTATTATATAT
Source organism: Amphiprion ocellaris (assembly GCF_022539595.1). Classification (NCBI taxonomy): domain Eukaryota; kingdom Metazoa; phylum Chordata; class Actinopteri; family Pomacentridae; genus Amphiprion; species Amphiprion ocellaris. The sequence continues at coordinate 31,917,989 of NC_072785.1, read as the reverse complement.
TATAAAATTAATAGTATTTACTATATTAATAGCATTAAGTAATATAAATATTATATTAATATTATTTATTATTTTTGGTCATTTTCTTCATTTTTTTTCCCTGTAACATTTTAATCTTTTTTTTTTATCATTTATAATAGTGCATGTATAATTTTATTTATTTATTTTTACAATTTGTACATGTTTTGGATATTTACTTTACTAATTTATTAATTTTGGGGGGAATTTTATTGCTATTTCCCTGCATTATTTGTCACAGTTTGTGATTATTTGTCAGATTATTTGTGATTATTTGTCAAATTAGTGATTATCTCTCAGATTATTAGTGATTATTTCTCAGATTATTAGTGATTATTTCTCAGATTATTAGTGATGTTTTTGTCAGATTATTAGTGATTATTAGTGATCGGTCCTCACCCCACTCCGTCCCGTCTCCGGAGCTCCGGGCCTCTCCGGCTCCTTCTCCGTCTTCGGCCGTCACCAGGAAGTCGAACTCCTTCAGAGCCTCCTCGGTGTCGGCGTCGTCCTCCGAGGCCAGACCTTCGTTTCCCACCTGGAGGAAGAGGAGGAGCTCAGCCAGGTGATGAAGGAGGAGGTGATGGTTTTTTACCTCTGGTCTGCCAGCTCTGAACTCACCTTGGTCTTGTGTTTCTTCGCTCTGTGGTGTTTGTCGGTGCTGATGTCGTCCATCAGGTCTCCCTCCTCATCCTCGTCTTCGTCGCTGTCCTCTGCGTTCTCCAGGAAGTTGAACGTCTCCAGAACGTCACCTGGACTCCTGGAAAAAACAAACACACCTGATTGCTCCTGGTTTACTGCTGTTGTGGGGACTCTGATGTGTTCTTTCCAGGATAAATCTAATGTACATCAATGGAAACACAGACACATACTTTTATTTTAAGATAAAACTTTATCAATCCTAAAGGAGAATCTACTGACAGATGTTGATCAGGAAACAAAATTTAAATAATATCAGAAAAAATATATAATATATATAAAATATTATAGATTACTGAATATAAAACAAGTAGTATTTGCGATGATACTGTGGTAGTAAGGTAGTGTGTATATCCCCATACGTGTGTGTGTGTTGGTGTGGTTCACTATGTGTGTGTTTTAGTGCACCTCTTGCTGTCCTTGTGGCGCTCCGTCCCGTTGATCAGGTGCTGCAGGTTCTTGTTCTCCACGGATCCGTTCTGCTCAGAACCCGACAGGCCGAGCAGCGAACGGACCCTCTGAGTACGAACGTCTAGGATGGTGTCGGTGTATCCCACCTCCTGCAGGTACCTGAACGCAACACAACACACACACATAGTTTAATGTCACAGGAAAGTGTATTTTTTATTTGGTGTTTCTGCTAATTAATGACAAACTGACAGACTGCAACTGTGATACCAAATACATTGTTTTGTTAAAAGTATATTGTATTTGGTAGAACAGATTTTTATTTTGATTTGTCATAACTGTGTAAATTATACTGATCATGATCAGTGTTATCATTTTCCCTCATGTATTTCCTGTGTGTCAGTTTTTAATTATGTCACTTTAGGACTGTCTTATCAGCTTGTCAGTCATCAGTAAAACGTTTAAATAACATCTGCAACGTCCGAAAAGTGAAGCAAAAATAACGTTTGATCGACTGTTTGCAAACTCTCACGTTTAAGAAGCTGAAACAATCAAACATCAGATTATCTGCTTAAAAAGTAACATTGAAAATGAGAGAATTATTACAACAAACTGTTGCAGCTCGAACATGGACTCATTAAAAAGGTGCAAAAATGGAATTCAATTTCTAAATGTTTGACAGAAACAGAGAACCTGAGTTGTTTTCTTTTCTTATATGATGAAATTTAGTCTTAGTAGTTGTACTTTAAACTAAATTCTGCTGATTTCCAGGTTTTCCAGCTGCTGTTATCTCCATGTGATAAACAGTTAAAAAGTTCTCACTGTCTGAGTAGCTGCCGTCCTTGTTTCCAGGTGAGCTGACTGTTGGCAGGAACAGCAGAGACCTCTGAGTCTTTGGTGTCTGAAACAAAAACAGAAAATAAGACTGGTTCAGCGCCACCTGCTGGTTACAGAGACAAATAAAACACCTTCAGTTTATTCAGACATAGATAAGCAGTTATCTAAATCATTCAGGTTGGAAGCAACTGCAAGTGTAAAGAGTCATTTTAGATCTGAGATCTGCTGCTGATGGTGAAAGAAAGAAAAGCTTTTAGCAACTGAATAAAAATGTTAATAAAGATGAAGTAATGTCGATGACCTGCAGTGGCAACCTGGAAATAAGTTGAGCAGCAGACGATAAAAAAATGTTAACAAAATGTACAAAAAATTTGACAAAATCTAAACAATTTCAGTTAAAACAAATGTTCAGACCATACAAAAAATGTAAAAAAAAAATTAAAAGGAAAGAAAACATGAATGAACATCTAAAAAAAATTTTTTTAAAAATGCAGAGAACGTTAAGAAAATAGCAGAAAAATATAATAACACCCTGTCCCAAATAAAGTCAGGAAAACATTAGTAAAATATCAGAAAAATGGTAATAAAATTTGCTGAAAAAAGTTCAGTGTTCTCAAAAATAAATAAAAAATTAACTACAATCAGTAAAAATATTAGTATAATATAAAAAAGCCCCCAAAATGTCAGGCATTTATGGAGCTTTTTAAAATATTATGCTTAAATTTTTCTCACTTAAAAATATATTAAAATATTAAAAAATATTTTCAAATCAAAAAAGCTATAAAAAATCCAGAAGCTGCAAAATGTTACTAACATCTCCCCTGCAACAAAAAAACAGTAATAAATCATTAACATTAATAAAACAACAGTTGAAATATTATTTTTTTTTAAAATTAAATATCTTTTGTTGATAACTGACAAAACAAACAGGTAGAACAAACTAAATCAGATATTTTTTCAAAACTACTTGATGCAAATAAGTAGAGCAGAAGAAGAAGAGAAAGGAGAAGAAGTAGAAGAAGAAGGTGAAGAAGAAGAGGAAGATGAAAATATTTATAATTCTAGAAGATCTCCTACCTGATTCAAAGCTTGGCATCTTCATCTCTCCTTGGTTTAACTCTGTTCCATATTTTAATTTGTGATATTTTGCTCTGAGGAGGAAAAAAAACAAAAAACATTTTAACCACAATTTACAGACGATTAATTACAGAGAAAGTCTGGTCACCAACAGCAGCTTTTCCAGTCATTACGAAGTCAATGACTTTATTTTTTTCAGTCTGTCAGTAGCCGTGAGCAGCAGGATATTTAAACAGAATAAAGTTATTGTTCTGAACAGTCATGTAATGTATACTTAATCAGTAATTTATTGTTGATAATTAATGAGTCATAAAGGTTCATGTTCTTCAGAAACCAACAGTCTAGAACTCTATTTTCTCACATCCTTCTGCAGGAGGATTATTGTGGAAGTTAAATGTCTCGTTACTTCCTGCTGACGTTTTATTTTCCCGGATTCTTGACGTTTAAATCACATGTCTGGGATGCTTTCACCTCGTCAGCAGCTCAGTGTTTCTCAACCTGCTGATGGATTCATTTACTGACGTCTGATTACCGACTGTTGGGTAGAAACCAAAACGTATACAGACGGATGACATTAAAATCATAAAATCAGCTGTAGCCTTCAGAGAATTAATATGAACCATAACTAACATAGAAATATATTTAGGAATTACAGACGTTTTATTTCTTTAAGATTATTTGTGATCATTTTTGATTATTCCTCAGATTATTTCTCAGATTACTTATGATAATTTGTCAATTATTTGTGATTATTTGTCAGAATATTTGGGATTATAAATGATTATTTGTCTGATTATTTGTCAGATTATTACTCAGATTATTTGTGATTATCTGGCAGATTGTGATTATTCGTCAGATCATTTGAGATGATTTTTAGAATTATTTGTAGGATTATAAATGATTATTTGTCAGATTATTTAATAGATTAGTTTTCTGATTATTTAATAGATTATTTGGCAGATTACTTGTGATTATTTGTCAGATTTATGTCTCTAAACCTCTAAATCATGAACATATAAAATATTTTTATGATTTAGAGATGTTTTGTTTTAGTCAAAAAAAGTAACGGTTTAATTTTAAGGGTCAGTTTTGCTCACAAACATGATTGTTTTTAGAATAATCTGCTCATTAATCAGCAGGAAATTTAAGCAAATGGTAATTTAAATAACTTGTGTAGTAAATAACTTGTGTTTCTCATATCATTATGATATTAATACCTAAAAATAAACCAATTAATAGGTGGTCAAAGTAACCAACAGTATTTTATCCTGACTTTGACTGTTGACAAACATTAAATTATTCCCCATCGATTCTAGATTAGTCAGTTTGAGGGATATTCTGCAAAAAATAAATGAATTGATTTCAGCTTCAATGTGAATATTTTCTGATTTCTTTCCTCTGAAAATAAACTGAATATTTCTGGACAAAAACAAACCCTGACCTACATTTTTTACCATTTTCTGACATTTTAGAGACCAAAGGACTAATTGACTATTACAAAAAATAAACCACAGATTAATCAGAAATTTAATTAATCATTAATTTCAGTCTTAATGGGCAGATTTCCAGGGAAGAAATGAATCCAAACCCTGATTATAAATCTGATCAGTGACATACAGTCCACGTTTCTTACCTTTCCTGCTTTAGTGCGTATTCTAACATTTTTATTCTTCTAACCAGGTCGTTCTTCAGGTTCTCCTGACCTTTCCTCTCGCCCTGCAGGAACGCTATCCTCGCCTGAAACACAGAGAAAAATACTGTTAATGCAGCGAAATATACCGTTAATATGCAGAGAAATACACCGTTAGAATGCAGAGAAATATACCGTTAATACAGAGAAATATAACGTTAAAACGCAGAGAAATATACCGTTAAAATGCAGAGAAATATACCGTTAAAACGCAGAGAAATATACCATTAAAACGCAGAGAAATATACCGTTAATACAGAGAAATATAACGTTAAAATGCAGAGAAATATACGGTTAAAATGCAGAGAAATATACTGTTAATATGCAGAGAAATATACCGTTAAAACGCAGAGAAATATACCGTTAAAATGCAGAGAAATATACCGTTAAAACGCAGAGAAATATACCATTAAAACGCAGAGAAATATACCGTTAAAATGCAGAGAAATATACGGTTAAAATGCAGAGAAATATACCGTTAAAATGCAGAGTAATATACCGTTAATGCGCAGAGAAATATACTGTTAATATGCAGAGAAATATACCGTTAAAATGCAGAGAAATATAACGTTAATATGCAGAGAAATATACCGTTAAAATGCAGAGAAATATACCGTTAATACAGAGAAATATACCGTTAAAACGCAGAGAAACACAAAATTAACACACAGATAAAGTGTTTTGTCTAAATATTTATCCACGGTCCAACACTTTAACCTGAGAACTAATTACTTTAATAACCAGAGAAGGATGTTGGTGTTTCAGTGGAGCTAGTAATCCGGCACATTTTGGAACTAAAATGACGATGTGATTCTAAAAATAACTGCTGATTAACTGTGGGTCAATTAACTGCAGCTGTAATTCAGTTGTTGGGTTCTTTGTTCTGATAGTTTCCACTTGTGTTTCCAGTTCTGCTGCTGCCTGAACACAGACAGTTAAACATCTGATCTCTGAGCAGTTTCTGGAGGATTAATTGGCATTTTCTCTCACTGTGGTCTAATTTTGATCAAAACAATATAAAGTGACAATGAAATAAAATGGTTAGAAGGACATAAACCTGTCAAACCTGCTTGATCAGATATGAAGGATCAAAGTAAATAACCAAATATTTCATATCATAAAGTTTTCTACATGTTGAGTTTGGTTTTATTGGGATCTTCAGCTATCTAACGGTTCAGAAAATATCACTGGACACTAAATAATTTCAGGTTTTTATCTTTAATAGTTCCTCAGATGCTGTTGTTCAAACAGACTCGGATTTTAATGTGAGAAAAAAACCTGATGAACATGAAGTTAAAAATTCACAATTATCTATATAAATATCCACCTGTCTGTCCATCTGTCTGTCCATCATTCCACCTGTCTGTCCATCAGTCCACCTGTCTTTCTGTCTGTCTGTCTGTCCACCTGTCTGTCTGTCCACCAGTCCACCTGTCTGTCCATCAGTCCACCTGTCCATCCATCAGTCCACCTGTCTTTCTGTCATCAGTTCACCTGTCTGTCCGTCATCAATCCACCTGTCTGTCTGTCCATCATCAGTCCACCTGTCTGTCCATCAGTCCACCTGTCTGTCTTTCTGTCCATCAGTCCACCTGTCCGTCCATCAGTCCACCTGTCCGTCCATCAGTCCACCTGTCTTTCTGTCATCAGTTCACCTGTCTGTCCGTCATCAATCCACCTGTCTGTCTGTCCATCATCAGTCCACCTGTCTGTCCATCAGCTGTCCCTGAAACCAGACACCAATGTAGACCAGCATCTATTTAAATTCAGACGCACAATGAACGTGCTCTGCCAGTGTCACCACAGCAACGGGGGGGGGGGGTCGCGACTTCCTCTAGCAAATATTGCCATGACGACAGGGAAACCAGAGGTCCTCCCCCGGCTAAAGGAGGAGGGATGGGGGGCAGAGGGAGGTCACGGTCTGGGAGGAGGATTACATCACACCCTGCCCTGCTCTGATTGGCCGGCTCTGTGATTGACAGCCACAGCTCCACGGCATCCCAGGAGTGTGTGAGCCGTAAACAAGCACACACCAATGAATTGGTAAACACCGGATCTGACACCGAACACCCGGGGAGAATATTCATCTATTTTCTGATCACAATGAGGATCTAAAGTCAAATGTTACAAACAAATATATAAAAAAACTGCATTACATGACAAATAAAACCCAAACCTGATACTGAATCACATGTTGTTGTGATGTTTTAGCTTCACCTGAGCAGGTAGAGTTTAAGAGGTGATCGGAAATTACAATATTTATATATTTATAACACAAAAACTGTCTAAACCAGGGGTGTCCAACATGAGGCCTGTGGGCCAAAAGCGATCCTCTAGAGGGTCCAATGCCGTCCTCAAAGTGTAAAAATTCCAGAGAAGACATTAACTGCAGATTGTAAATTAGTAAAACTATACATTTTAAAAAAATTTCTAGACCATGACAAGTTGTTTTGATCATAAAGTAAAATACTAGATTGTTCATTTGTCGTTTTGTCTCATTTTTGACTTGTTTTTGTTTTTTGTCTTTTTTGTCTGACTTTTGTCATTTGTCTCATTCTTCCGTAGTTTTTTTGTTTTTGACATTTTGCGTTTCCTTTTTATCTCACTTGTGTTTGTCTTATTTTTGTCATTTTGTGTTTTGCTTTATTCTTTCTCTTTTTGTTTTGTTTCTCACTGGTCATTTTTTTAGTCTCGTTTGTGTCATTTGTGTAATTTGTTGTCTTGTTTTTTTCGTTTGTCCATTTTTTGTCGCTTTCTAACTTTTTTGTCTAATTTTTTGTCTGTTTTTTGTCTAGTTTGATGTCGTTAGTCTCGTTTTTTGTCATTTTGTTTCTTGTTTGTCGTTTTGTGTCTCGTTTTTGTAATCTGTTTTTTTGCAGTTTTTTGTCTGATTTTGACTCCCCTGCTCTAAACCCTGACCCTGTGTGTCAACAGATCAGTGATTTAACGGAGTCAGTAACACTTATAGGAAACGGACTGTGACACATGTTATTATCATCAGAAGACGTATTTTATATCTGCTGATTCTACTCTTAACTGATTAGTCACACATTTATGAGATATTTCAGTGACTTTAAACACAAAATGATAAAAATATCAGACTTTTTTAGCTTCCCGACTGTAAAATATCTGCAGTTTTTCTTTGTCCTTTAATAAAATAAATACAATATCTTTAGGTTTGGATTGTTGAACAGATAAAACACAACATTTAAGACATTTTTATTCAGTTTATCAGCAATGATTCAATAATAAACCCCCTCCTCTAAATATTTATCAGTCCCGTGTCAGATACTACTGTCGATAAACTTGCAGCATTTATATATTGTGTACTTGTGTTATCCATTCTCCTCAGCGTCAGTCAGTCTGCTGTTCAGTTAATGTTTGTCGAGTAGCTTCACTTTGAGCCAAAGCCAACAACATGCCGATATACTGAGTTCACTGCAGCTCAGAGGAATCCTCCTTAAATTTAACACCAACCCTGGAAAAAATCTGCAAAATAAAACATCTGGTTGGACAGAAAAAACACAAAGAATCACTGCAGTCAAGGATGAAGTCTAACACCACCAACATCTCCAGAAAACACAAAAAACTAATTGTAATGGTCACTAATGTTCAATTATTTCTCCAGTAATCTACTCCTTAATGAAATAAATATTTAACAAATTCAAATTTCTGCAATTTCTGTGTGAAAAAAGCCATAAAAAAAGAAGAAATGTCCTTTTCTTGGTTTATCATACATGAAACTAGCTACATTAATGATTATCTGTGTAATTACCGTTAATAATTTAATTTATTATAAATATATTAACTGATAAGGCAGAAGACGAAGATGCCTCTTCCTGTTTAATCCTGTAGAGACGTCACTCAGACTACAGTTCATGTTAAAGCAGAGAGCATTGTGGGAGTTTAGCTGCAACGGGCACCATGACAAAGACTAATGTGGTCGTTAATGAGTTCCGATCAGAGTTAATGTGTTTAAGACAACCTTGTTTCTGTTGTCTGGTATCTTGTCTTTATTGTTTTGGGTCTTGTTTTGTCATTTTGGCTTGTTTTGTGTCGTTTTGTGTCCATTTTTAGTCTTTTCAAGTTTCATTTTTGTCATTTTGAGTCCCTTTTTTGTTGTTTTGTTTTTGTGTCGTTTTGTATAGCTTTTTCTATCATTCTGTATCTTGCTTGTCATATTGTTGCAAATTTGAACACATTTCTTCACCAATAATGACCTTAATCCATAATGTTATTGTAATAATTATAGACTATATATTGTAATAATAGTGTTAACATAATCTACAGAGCTCATATTGAGATTTCATGGGATTAAATGAGAAGATTATTAACGGGAAAGTAATGGCTCAAATGTCAATAGAAAGACTGATAAACTTGTAAACAGATTCTTCTAAAAATGTTTTACTAAAAAGTTTGCTATATTATCATTTTACTTCAGAGCAAAACAGAGGACACATACTTCAGTAGAGCTTATATAAAAAACAAAACCTTATAATACATTTAATATTTTCCTATGCTGCAACAGAAACACATTAAAACCTGAGTATTACCCAGATATTTTACTTTGAGAAAACTCTGTAGAATATCTTTTTTCTATACATAGAGGAATCAGAGCAATATCAGTGTTTCTGTACATACAGCATAAATCTGCAAAATATAGTTTTTTTTCCACATTTAGAGGACTCTGCAACATCAACAGCACATATATAGTTATACAGTTACTTATGTAGTATTACATACATTTAACGTATATTATTCCACTGGTGTCCCTTTACTTTTGCTCTATGCCCTTTTAGATGTTCTCTCGTTTGATTTTACTTATAGCTGCCCGGTTCGTTGGTGTGATGTCGTCTCTCAGATTCTTTAATTCTCTAACTTTTTGGAATTTGAATTTATAATTTTCAAACTGCCTAGTTCCCTCGTTTGATATGAGTGCTAATCCAGCTAATTATTCATTTAACTTATATCATTTTAATTGACTGCTCTGACTTGTGTCCTATATCTTGTTTGATCGTCTCTGTGTTGCATGTTTTGACTCATAGCACTTTCTGAATGCTGTTCTTAAGGATGCTATATAAATAAAGTTATTATTATTATTGCTGCTGTAACGCTGTGAATTTCCCTACTGTGCTATTATTAAAGGATGATCTAATCACATCTTTAGTCACTGTTTTCAGAAATAGCAAGGTTAACAATATTGGAAAAAGTTCTGCTGCTGATGGTAAAAAAAAAAAAAAAAAAGTAGTCAGAGAGACAACTAACTGGTCTGCTGGTTTTGTGATTTTGAAAACTAGTTTATCTTGTCTCTAACTTCTATTGCTTCTGTCTTCTCCCTGGTCCAGCTGGAGCTTCAGGTTTACTTTACTCTGGCTGGACTTCTACATCTGACCTAATCAGCACTGTAAAAAAAGAAAAGTTATTCTTACAGTAAAATTCTGGCAGCTGTGTTCGCCAGAATGCCAGGGCAAAATCACGGTAAAACATTTTCTGCATTTACGGTAAAGAATTGTATTGATATTGTTGATTTTACGGTTAAAAAATACCTTTATTCCAGATGTTATGGGAAAAAAAAGCTTTAACTTTTAAAAATTTACTGAAAATACCACATAAAATAAAGGTTGTGTAACTTATAAATATTACAGCTTTTTCCCATTATCAGTACAACAGTTAGTTTATTTAACATTTAATGTGTTTTTTTTTTGTTTTGTTTTTTTTAGCAAAATTGGAGGTTATAGCTGTCATAAATATTAAAGCATATGTCCGTTACAATAACAAAAGTACATCAATTTGATCGGCACAAATTGTATTTTTTACGTGTAATAAATGCAGAAATTGCCATGTTCCTTGTTATAAATATTACAGCATGTTTCCATTACCAGTACAATCATACCATTTACAGTTAACTGTGAAAAACTGCATTCTTTTCGAGAAATAAATGCAAAAATTACAGTATTGTTATACATATTACGACATTTTGCCATTAAATACCTGTGCAGGAGTCAGGAAATGTATTTTTTTCAAGAGAAAAAAACATTAAAAACCCATTTTTTTTCCTGATTAACTTATTTACGGTGATTCAGTCGTTACATAAACGGCATCAAACTGTTTGAGAGTTTACAGATTTTTACCGTCATGGTCTGACAAGTTTTTCACCGTAAAATGTGCAAACAGTTTTCTGCTCCGTCACATTACTCTGTGGAAGCAGCTGTTCATGCAGAGCTTCTGGTGTGTTCTCACCCCTCCCGCCCGGTGCACCTGGTGAGCATGAATCAAGCGCTCCTTGGGGAGCGGGTTGAGGTCAGAGCAGAGGGGTGATGATGATGACGAAGGCCGGGTGAGCTCAGCGGCCCAGATTTACCGGGATGACAGATCGGACTCATTCCTCCGAACAACTGCATCGGTTAAACTCTCATCGTCTCCTCTGAACCCTGAAACCGAGTACAGCGAACTCGCTGTAGCTACAAACACACAATAAACACAACAGAAAAATAAAACTAAGCCTGCTCTGAGGGAATCCCTGGATCTGCTGGGTTTCATTGAAATCAGGTTAATTATTAATCCTGTAGGGTTTAAACCTTAATATTTAAATAAGTCAGGTTAAACTCTGTAGTAAATAACTGTATTATGGGTTATTACAGGAGGGTTTTATATTTACAGCAGCAACAGGCCACCAATTTGATTGCAAAAATCATGTTTTATCTCAATCAAGTGACTGGTTGAGCTCTAAACTTTAGCAGATTTCACCAATTCAGTGTTTTTATGCAGAACTTTAGGCCCTCAAGTTCTGTATACAAACTCTGAATTAGAGAAATTTGCTTTTATTTTTGTGCAGCACAGAAGAACATTTAGGAACATTTAAAACCAGGACTATTACTCTTTCTAACCATGTTCTGCTGTGTGTTTTCTCATTAATCAGCCCGTTTATTCTGTTTTGATTGGTCTCAGCATCATTAAAAATAAAGTAACATCCTCAGTGACACTTCCGGATTTAAATAAAGACTTTCATCTGTTTACTCAGATTAAATCACAGCATAAAAAGACATTATGGGGAGTTTTAAACCAAACGTTTGGACTTGTTAGGTTCATTTATAACGCTGACTATATTTTTGATTGAACAATAGTTTCGTGAAGCTGCTGCTGTTTAAAACACTCAAAACGACCACAAAGAGACGCAAAATGACCACAAAGACGCAAAATGATCGAAAAGACACGCAAAATGACCACAAAGAGACTCAAAATGACCACAAAGAGACGTAAAATGATCACAAAGACACGCAAAATGACCACAAAGAGACTCAAAATGACCACAAAGAGACGTAAAATGATCACAAAGAGACGCAAAATGACCACAAAGACACGCAAAATGACCACAAAGAGACTCAAAATGACCACAAAGAGACACAAAATCACCACAAAACAACCACAAAGAGACGCAAAATGACCACAAAGAGACGCAAAATGATCGAAAAGACACGCAAAATGACCACAGAGACTCAAAATGACCACAGAGACTCAAAATGACCACAAAGAGACGCAACATGACCACAAAGAGAGGCAAAATGATCACAAAGAGATGCAAAATGATCAAAAAGAGACGCAAAATGACTGCAGAGCTACACAAAAAAAACATAAGACTCAAAATGACCGCAAAGACACGCAAAATGACCAAAAACAGACGCAAAATGATCACAGAGACGCAAAATGACCAAATAGAGAGACAAAAAACACACAAAAAGACTCAAAACAACTGCAAAGAGATGCAAAATGACCACAAAGAGATGCAAAATGATGAAAGAGATGCAAAATGACCACAAAGAGACGCAAAATGACCACAAAGATGCAAAATGATCAGAGATGCAAAATGATCAAAGAGACGCAAAATGACTGCAGAGCTACACAAAAAAACATAAAAAGACTCAAAATGACCGCAAAGACACGCAAAATGACCAAAAACAGACGCAAAATGATCACAGAGACGCAAAATGACCAAAAAGAGAGACAAAAAAACACACAAAAAGACTCAAAACAACTGCAAAGAGATGCAAAATGTACACAAAGAGACGCAAAATGACCACAAAGACACGCAAAATGACCACAAAGAGACGCAAAATGATCAAAAAGAGATGCAAAATGACCAAAAAGAGCCAAAAAACACACAAAAAGACTCAAAACAACTGCAAAGAGATGCAAAATGTACACAAGACGTGTAAAAGAACCAAAAAAGAGATGCAAAACACTCAGAGAAATTGTTGTTTACTAAGTAAATGCAGTGTAAAGGAACAAAAAAAAGCTGCAATGTTGTTTAACCTCGTCTTCATTTAGTGACAGTTGAACCACAACCAGAGAGAGAGAGAGTGTGTGAGTGTGTGAGTGTGTGAGTGTGTGTGTGTGTGTGTGTGTGTGTGTGTGTGTGTGTGTGTGTGCCGGTTATTTCGGGCCCGTCTACTTTTAGTGTCCAGCTGGGACGAGGCTGTCACAGCAGGGCCCAGTAGGCCATCCTGCCTAATTACAGCCCTCCGTCCTGCTGCCTCTGTACCGAGACATGCCGTCGCCGTGGCAGCGGCCCGACTACCGGTACCGTCGGCAGGTAACCAGGACGACCTCCGGCCCAATTCATGTCACTCCTGGATTTAGCATCACCTCCAACAGAGCTCCAGGAACTCGTGGAAACAACAGTAGAAAAGAAACGGCAGCTCCAAGAGAAAATTAATTCTGTTTGTTTACCAATTAGAAGCCATGTCAACAACAAACAAGCCAACAACAGCAGCTAAGGAAAGTTGGTTGGATTTAACATCTTACTAGCAGAAATTTACTGGTCATCCATTATGCTAATACTAAGAGGTTAGCTGTGACTCTTAGCCACCAGCTAATGCTAACTGTAGCACCACATCCTTCTAAAGTCAGATTAAATCTCTGGTCTAATGGTTGGTGTCCACAGGATCCGGTTTACTCGCATCCAAACGCATTGCATCTGAAAATCACCCACTTGGTGCGTGGCTCGGTCACAAACTTTCTCTTTTATTACACAACAGTTCAGCAAAAAGTATTTCTGAAAGCATCTGAGGTGAGAAATAACCTGTTCAGTTGCTGATGATCACAAAGGGACATGAAATAACCACAACAGGATACAACATGACCACAAAGAGACTCAAAACTACCACAAAGAGACACAATAGAAGCACAAAGAGACACAAAACTACCACAGAAACACAGAATGACCACATAGAGACACAAAATGACCACAAAGAGACTTAAAACAACCACAAAGAGACACAAAATGACAACAATATAAAACTAAACATATCGAAAACTTAATATCCATAAAATATCCATAGTTCAAACTAACATCTACTGATTGATAGTTGGACCTAGAAGTCTTCTTTCATTTCTAATCTCCACTAAAGGATCTTTTTAGGACTTTTCCTGATCCAAATCTTCAGATCTCCATTTAAAACCTGACTGGACTGAAATAGAAATGCTGATTGGAGGTCAGAGGTCACAGCTGGTCAGCATCTCCTCTCTGATTGGTTCTCGCTCTAATGGCAGCAGATTCAGAGTTGGCATCAATATTTCACAGCTCAGATCCTTTTAACCAGCCTGAACGAGAAAATTCCTCCGCTGCAGCTTCCTGAGCACCGATCACAACCTCTAAACCTCTAGAAACCTCCGAGTTCAGAAACAGGAGCTTTAAACATCCACACAAACCTCCTGTCTTTACATCGGACCGCACATAAATCGAGGTTAGTTTCATTTTTCTACATCAACAGACCCAGAAACAGAGCAGAGACCACAGTGGAAGTCTTCAGGGTTGTTTCCACCTCGTCTCAAGCAGCAGGAAGATTATTCAAATGAGACCAACAACAGATTAAAAAGCTGCTGGAGATGGGATTTCTGAACAACACAGTCACGTCGGTGTTCCTCTGATCTGACTGGGAGGTTTGAGTGGAAAATAACAGGAGAAAAGCCCAAAACCTGAATCCTGACATTCACAGAGGGAAATAAAAGACGCCTGTAAACTATGAAGACATTAATGAGACCCGGCCTATTCACTTATGTCCTTTATAATGGACATTATGTTCACCTGTATATTTCTGAAGTATTTGGAGTTACCCTTCCAAGCCCTATTGTATTCTGTAGGGAACATCCTGGGCTTTCCAGTGATGTGTCATGTGATGGGTTTGCATGCTGGGAACTTTACTTTTTTCCTGTATCAAGATGGCTGCTATACCAGCAACCACATTTTATGGAAAGAGGAGAGGTAAGTCAAATATTCATTATCTATTGCTATTTTTACCATGATAACTATATATATTCTTGTTCATAAACATGTTAAGAACAATATTTTTACATCTGAAAACAGTTTCGTTATTTATGTTTTGAAATAACAGGCCTTTAATGAATGTCAACTGTGGTGGACACCAGGACTATTTTAATGTAATCAATGACTGCATATTGTTGTAGGAGAAAGAAGTGAAGCAGAGAGGATTCTATACCAGATAGTAGAGGGAGATTCAGATTTGGAGCTTTCAGATGAGGAAAAGGATGCAGAAGATGAGTATCAGCCTGTGACAGATGATGATGAAGAAGGAGAAGAAGAAGATGCAGGAGAATCTGATGAGACAGAGTCAGAGCCAGAGAGGGAGCAACAAAGTCGTCGTGATCTATGATCCAGGACTAGCTTGTAGGTTTTATTTAGTTTCAGGCTAATTTATTACATTTTATCATCATGTTATATTATTGTAGTATTTGTACTATGTAAATGCTGTTAAAAATATGCAAGTTACGTAAAAATTTGCTTCTAAAGCTAGTCAATAGGGAGTCATATCACATCCATGACACTGAAATTACTGCATTAATTGAAATTGATGTGAAAAAATTTCACTGTTACTCTTTTTATTAACTTGAATTTTTTTGTGTGTTTTTTCTTGATCATCCATCATAATAGATTGACACCTGTGCTACCTGTGCTTCCTGGCTATCAAGATGACCCTAAAATTCGTGAATACTGGAGTCCAATCCAGTACTTTTCACAGTACATTGATGACAAAATCTTTGAGGATCTGGCAGCTTTTACAAATCAAAGACAGCTGCAAACTTTTTGTTCAAATTGAATGTGTTCTTGGGTGAATATCATTGTAAAGATATAATATGCTCCTTTTTTTCTCATTTTCTACATTCAGTTCTATTTTCAGGCCGATATCGTCCTGCTGTCCTCTACAATGGACATGCTGTGAAATTAAAATAAAAAATATTTTTCAAAAAATGAAAATTGTAAAGTGTTTTTTTAGGCCCAAATGGATAGGACATCACACAAAAAGAGAAATTGTAGGACACTTTTTTCCCTTGGTTCTCAGGAGGTTAAAGAAAGAAAAAATCTGAGGTTTTGTTTTTTTTACAATCAGTCTGACATTAGTCTACATTATTTTAAACAGTCTGACAAAGTTAACATAAAAACAGCTGAATGCCAACATCTGTCTGAACTGATGGACGATCAATACATCAGAATCACTGCAGATCAATCCTTTAATGAGTTTCCTCTTCCACTGAACGGATGGCTGCAGTCATGATTCTAATAAGTCAGTCTTTTACTAGGAAGTGACCGGATGTCTGGTTTAAAAGTCACAGAGCTCAGTTATAAGA
Organism: Amphiprion ocellaris; assembly: GCF_022539595.1. Taxonomy (NCBI): domain Eukaryota; kingdom Metazoa; phylum Chordata; class Actinopteri; family Pomacentridae; genus Amphiprion; species Amphiprion ocellaris. Next base: position 31,901,620 of record NC_072785.1, on the reverse strand, counting down.
CTAGAAAGAGAAAGAAAAGGACTAGATACTAAGATCAACAATACGACAAAAAAGAGACATAAAGTGAACAGAAAGATGCATAAAACAATCACAAAGAGATGCAAAATGACCAAAGAAACACAAAATGTACACAATAGATGGGTCAAACAACAAAAACAGACGCAAAATGACCATAAAAAGAGACAAAATAACCACAAGGAGAAACAAAATGGATACAAAGACGTGTAAAACAACCAAAAAGAGATGCAAAAAGACCACGAAGAGATGCAAAGTGTACACAGAAACACAAACCGACCACAAAGAGACACAAACCAACCACAAAGAGACACAAAACAACCACAAAGAGACACAAAATGTACACAGAGACATAAAACAACTACAAGGAGACACAAAACAACCAGAGACACAAAATTACCACAAAGACCGAAAACGACCACAAAGAGATGCAAAATGTACACAAAGAGACATAAAACAACCACACAGAGACACAAAATGACCACAGACACACAAAATGACCACAAAGAGGCTCAAAATAACCATAAAGAGATACAAAATGTACACAAAAATGTGTAAAACAACCAAAAAGATGTGGAAAATCACCACAAAGAGACTCAAATGACCATAAAAAGACACAAAACGACCAAAAAGCGACACAAAAATGACCACAAAGAGCCACAAAGCAACTAAAAATGGCCAAAAAACAACCATAAAATGTAATTATTTTATGTTTCTCTCAGTTTGGAGGTTGCATATAGAAGAGTTTCAGTCCTTATTATTAGTGTCTCATCATCTCTTCATGTCTGGAATCAGCTGCAAATTCATGGATGGAGGAAGATGGCACAAAAAAATTCGAATTATTTTATAACTAAAGCAGCTGAAAATGAAATTCCAGATCTGACTTTGAGAACACTGTGTCTGAACACAACCCGATGCGTTCGCTGCCTGTGAACCAGAACAGTAAAAGTGCTGCTGCAGAGGAACACCGATCTGAAGCTGACTATGAAGACGTCACGGTGCTCCGACTCCTCCTGCAGCAAACATTCACACCTTCATTCATTCTGCTCTTATCAGCAGCTCCACCGACTCATGCTGAAGGCATCCGACAAGTCGGAGCGGAGCCGAGCCGAGCCGAGCCAGTGAGGAGGCTGTCATTAGCACCGGGACGGTCCCACATTTCAACACCCACTTCCAGAACAAACTGACAGCCTGGTGAAGCTCTGACCGACAAGAGACGCTCAAATGTGCTTCAGTGAGTTTTCCCACAACAGAAGCCACAATCAGCAGAATCTTATCGCTCCAACAGTTTTCCCATCATGTAAAAGTCTCATAAACAGCTCAGCAGGTTGTAAATGTTTTCACAGTAAACTCAGGAGTTCTGGACGTTAAAAGACGACGCTTTAAAGACAAACTAATAAACTGATCAAACCTCTCAATCACAAAACCTTCCAGTGATGCAAACAATCCCCAAAATGACACCATTTGTCAACCACAAACAGTTGGTAAATAACACAATATTAGCTGATAATGAAACTGGCTGCACTGTTTTACATCTATTTCCACCTGATTTTAGACTTTTCAATCACATCAGAAGTGCAGAACTCGTAGCTCAGATGGTACACTAAGGTTACTGGAAGAATAAATTCATGTTTTCTGTGTTGTACGGATGGTTAAGGTTCTCTGAACTTCAGTGTTGTATTAGAAAAATCCACGTCAGTCTAAAGGTATATAGCATATTCTTTATAATGTTAGAATTTCAGGATCAATATCATTGATTATTATATTGGTACCGGCCACAATAAACAGAAGACTGTCTTTTACTCTGAAACTACACATCTGTGATAAAATAAATCACCTGGATATTGATTTAGCAATCAAATATCTGGATAATAATACTCCAAAATATCTATATTAAGGCACCAAACATCTAAAACCTAGATATTAACTCAGAAAACATCAAATACCTGAATATTAATACACCAAAACATCTATATTAAGGCACAAAACATATAAAATTTGGACATTAACTCATCAAAATGTCAAAAACCTGGGAAACAAGGTACCAAAACCTGAGTAATGATGTAAAAAATGTCACAAACCAGGATACTAATGTGTCATAAATCTTGATATTTACGCAGCCAACAGTGGAAAACCTGACTATTAACACAACAAAACATCAAAAGCATGGCAATAAAGACACAAAAATACAAAAAAAAAATCTGCATAATAATACACCAAAACATCTATATTAAGGCACCAAATGTTGAAAACCTGGATATTAACTCAGCAAAACATGAAAAACCCGGATAAAATGGTACCAAAGTGTCCAAAACCTGAGTATTAATGCACAGTAATGCCAAAAATTTGGATACCAATGCATGATGGGGTCACAAATCTTGAGATTTACGCAGCTAGCGGTGGAAAACCTGAATATTACCACAACAAAATGTCCAAAACATGGTATAAAGACAGAAAAATTGAAAAAAATCTGGATCTTAAGGCACCAAAATATCTATATTAAGGAACCAAGTGTTGAAAACCTGGATACTAACTCAGCAAAACTTCAAAAATCTGGTTAACGAGGTGCCCAAACCTGAGTATTAATGTAAAAAATGTCAAAAATTTGGACAGTAATGTGTCACAAATCTTAATATTTACGCAGGTAACATTGAAAAACCTGAATATAAACGTAACAAAACATCCAAAACATGGTATAAAGACAGAAACATTGAAAAATCTGGATATTAAGACACGAAAATATCTATATTAAGGCACCAAACGTCTAAAACATGGATATTAATTTAGCAAACTGTCCAAAGCTAGGCTATAAAGACACAAAAACGGAAAAAAAATCTGGATATTAAGACACCAAAACATCTATACTAAGGTACCAAACGTCTAAAACTTGAATATTGGCGCAACAAAACGTCCAAAACGTGACTATAAAGACACACATCAAATAAATCTGGATATTAAGACACAAAGTCCTGAATTTTAAAACAGCAAAGTTGTGTTGCTGTTAAAGACCTTATTTCAAACCAACTACGTGTGATGCTAACAGGTAGCAGACTCACTTTTCTACCTGTAAGAGTTTAAAACACTTTCCCAAACAACCTCTCACTGAGCTCAGCTGTTGGTTTAACAGCATCAGTTAGCAACGCCGCTAATTTAGCTTAGCGTGACGAGCCAAAATAGCCGTACGGGGATTAGTTAGCCGACAGTCAGCTGCGTTCACTTCTCCTTTACCGGCTGACATCTGACCTCAGGGTCCGCAATAAAAAGTTCCAGCTGGATCACACAGCGGAGCGAATACCTTAGCAACAACAGAGCTACGCGGCTAAAGCTAGCTGCTAGGTTATCTCCTGACAGCGGTGGGAAGCTAACGGCTAGCTCCGGCTAACGGCTAGCTCCGGCTAACGGCTAGCTCCGGCTAACGGTAACCAGCGCATTCCGCTATTCGCGACCCGTTAGCTCAGCCGATTAGCCGCTCTGATTACAAACAACTAGTTGAGTTGCTTCTAGATTAAAGTTAATTTTCAACTAAAATGTTAAATTAAATGTTACTACCGCCCCATTTTCAGGTCCCACTCGGCTACATACCGTTAGCCCGGGCTACGGCTACACACCGTTAGCCCGGGCTAGCCGGATCGGTGCTAAGCTAAGCTGCTAACCTGGAGCTCGGCCCTCTCCACCTCCCAGTGCGCCCTCTCCATCTCGAAGCGGGCCCACTCGTGCTGGATGTAGTGTAGGATGCCGGGGATGGTGTACTGCTGCTGCGGCCGGGGCAGCTCGTCGGGCTGGTGCGGCACCATGACTCCTCCTCCTCCTCCGCCGGCTCCGATCGGCGTACTGCTCCCCGGCTGGTGCTGCTGCTGCGGCGGAGGCTGCTGCTGTCTCGGCGAGCCCGCTGCTCCTCCTCCTCCGCCGGGGAGCTCGTCCATGTTTTTTTTTTTTCTTTTTTTTTTTTTTTTTTTTAGAAAAGTAGAAGGAAAGTCTCCGGATCCAACGGTCCGCCGGACGATTCCCGGCCCCGAAGCCCGTGTCTCCGCTCCGTGGCCGTGTCACTGGCTCCGCCGCGGTGCGTGAGGCCGGCTGCCCCCGGAGCGCTGCGCTGAGTGCGGCTGAATGCGGCTGGATGCGGACGGTATTTTTGTGTGGAGCTAACCGGCCGCCATTACTGCTCTCTCTCTCTCCCGTCTGTCTGACGGAGCCACGCTGCATGCCGGGAAACAGCCGTCCGCATACATTACGGAGCGTTCACTGTGCAGGAAACACGTAGGAAATTACACCTGCGACTCCATCACATCCGATTTACTCTGGAAAACCACTTCCACCAGTTAAAGAATGGAAGTTCCTTCTGTCTTCAAAAAAACCAAGCAGAATCAAAACTATGAGATTAAATATCACAACTCTCACTTGAAAAATCATGGAAAGTAAATGTCAAAGAAATAAAATGTCAAAATTTACACTTGTCAATTCAAACATGAGATAAGAATTCAAAAATGGGAAATACATGTGAGAAATATGAGATTAAATGTCTAAATGTTGGCTTGCAGAGACAGTATTTTCGGAAAAAAGCAAAACTTACATAATTAAGTCAAAATTGAGTCAAGAAGTAAAAATATTAGATCAAATGCAGAGTAGTTGGAGAATGGACACAAATTTTGACTTTTAAAGTCAATATTATTGAATGAAAGTAACAGTTGGATAAAAGCATCGAATTAACGAGTTGTGAAGTGAAAATATAAGATGAAGTAAGTAAAACATTTACTTCAAGGTTTGACTTTTAACTGATAATGTTCAAAACTGTCATTTGTTTTAGAGGAATAAGAAAAAAATGACTAATTTTAAAGGATAAATATGAAAGAAAAGTTAAAAATAAATTTCAGAATAAAATAAAATATCAATAGAATGTAATCTATCTTATTTTTCTAAAATTGAAGTTTAGTTTGATCATTTAAGACACTTGTCAACGAGTAAAACTGTTACCCGAACGCATCACTGTGCGCCTCACTGCGCATGCGTCAGAGATGCTAACAGCTCAGCTAGCTGTTTATCATCATTACCAGAAGCTTCCCGTTTATTTATTTGTTGATCATTTCACTTTAATTCAGCTTTAATGTAACTTTCAGGCCGTGAACCGACAACACCGAGTTAAAACGCCACGAGAACCGGATTAAAAACCGGTAGCTGCGGACTGCGTCGGTGTTTGTAGCCGGTTTGATGGAGCTCATTTAGCCGCAGACACAAACTAAGCTAAGCTAATAGCCGCCGGTGAGTTTAACGGACACTTTAACGGATTAAAACGCCGTTAAAACGGCGTTTTTACCGGATAGAAACCGTTAAAGTGAATAATGTGACTGTGAGGATGTGATCCCTTCAGGTGCTGTTCGGACTTTCTACTGTCAAACCAGCAAACTGTTTCTGGATGTTTTTATCAATTGACTCGTTTTCCTTCACTGTGATTCGTTTTTAATTTAAATCTACAGCTCTGAGGAACCAGAACATCGTGAAGAAGGAGGGAGGACTCAGAGATGTTTCAGAATTTACCCAAATCAACTGAAAATTAGGTTAAAATGAGAAAATCTGATCTGAAATGACTTCAACTTTGTCTAAATTGACTCAAAAGCTTACTTAGAACATCAAAAATGAAACACATGAAATCTGTCTGAAACAACTCAAAATCAGTTTACAGTGACATTTGTTTGCTTGTTTTGGTTACTTATTTGTTTAAAAGTTTAGTTTTAAATGTAAAAACAGACACAAAACAACACAAAAGTACCACAAAATGGTTCCAAAGATGGATGAAAGAACAGAAATTACAAAAAACGAGACACAAAATGACCAGAAACAGACACAAAATAAAATTAGACAAAATCCAGAGCAGCGTTTTTAATTTGTGTCTCATATTTAATCTAAATCTGCAGCTCTGTGGAACCAGAACCTCATGAAGGAGGAGAGAGAACTCAGAGATGTGTACTGGCAGTAGGACTCATGATGGAAAATCTGTTTAAAATGACTCAAACTTTGCTTAAAAGTCAAAATATTGTACAAAATGTCTCACAACTTTCTCCAAAATTTGTCCAAAATCAGTTTAAACTCTGTCTAAAGTCTTAAAAATGTGTCTTAATGAAGTGGAAGTTGTTTAAAATGACAGAAATTTGTACAAAATGACTCAAAAATTGCTTGAAATGACAAAATACCATCTAAAGTGATTTTTGTGAAATTTCTCTTTGCTTTTATGAATAAAAAATTGTCTTAAATGACTGAAACTTGTCTAAAATGACTCAAAACCAGTTTAAAATGGCAAATCGGGTGGTGTATTGGCAGATTTGTCCAAAATTTGCTTAAAATTAAAAAACAAAACAAATGACATGAAACTTGTCAAAAATGACTCACAACTCTTTTAAAATGACAAGGTTCGTCTAAATTAGTTTTCCAGGTAAAGTGCTGTAAAGTTACTGCATGTGAACGTGTTGTATGTTCAGGATGTTGATATTAACACTAACGTGTAATGAAGCAGCAGAAATGATTCCGGTTTTAACGTGTCCTCCTTGTTTCTGCAGCGATGATCCAGTTCGTCCTGATGGTGAACCGTCAGGGTCAGACTCGTCTGTCTCGATACTACCAGTCGGTGGCGCTGAACAGGAGGGCGGCACTGGAGGCCGATGTGGTCCGCTGCTGTCTGAGCCGCAAGAAGGACCAGGTCAGTGAACGCACCACCAGCTCATTTAAAGTCCACAGGTCAGTGAACGCACCACCAGCTCATTTAAAGTCCACAGGTCAGTGAACGCACCGCCAGGTTTCTATTATAACAGCAGCTCATTTAACTGATGTCTGTGCTTCCAGTGTTCCTTCGTCGAGTACAAAGACTTCAAGCTGGTCTACCGGCAGTACGCTGCTCTCTACATCGTGGTGGGAGTAACTGACAGCGAGGTGAGTAGCAGCCGATCGATTAGAAACTGACCTATCAATCGATCAAACAGCAGCTCAGAGTCTCCGTCTCTCCTCCACAGAACGAACTCTCCATCTATGAGCTGGTTCACAACTTCGTGGAGGTTCTAGATAAATACTTCAGCCGTGTGGTGAGTTCAGGGACAGCAGGCAAATCACGTTTAACTCTCGTGTCGTCCTGCAGGTCAAAATTAACCCGTTTTAAAGTTTGAAAATGTGGAAGAAAAATATATATCTCCACAGTGAAACTTCTGATGTCCACATTTACAGCATTTTTGGGAAATTTTTGAATTTTTTATATACACACACACATATATATATATATATATATATATATATATATATATATATATATATATATATATATATATATATATATATATATATATATATATATATATATATATATATATGTAATCACTAAATATTTTTAGGATTCTTTTGGGGTTTGGGATTTTTTGAAAATATTTACAAAAAATTTCTTGCCAAATTTGGGGGATTTTTTTAAAAATAAACTTTTAAGGGAAACTTTGAAGGAATTATTTTTCTTCCTGAAGGTTTTGCAAATTTTCAGAAATTTGGCGAATTTTTTTGCAGAATTTTTGGAATTTTTTTCAGACAATGAAACAATATTTTTGGTGCCCATAAATGAAGACAACAGGAGGGTTAAAACTGTTTTTAATCGACATTGAGATCAGAAACTGCAACCACTTTCGTCAGAAAACGTTTCTGAATCTGCAGTGAGTTTATTCTGTTTTAAATTCAAGTTGAGCTACTGATTATTCATTTATTAATTTCATCTGGATGAATTCTTGGTCTAAGATTATTCTCAGCTTTGATTAATCAATACTTAATTTGTTTGGGTTAGATGTCAATCAAAAACACCAAAAATCAATCTGACTTCTGCAAACATCTGATTTTTTTGATCAAAAGTCAAACTGAGGATTTTCAGTTTATATTATTAAATCTGATAGAATACAAAAATCACATTTGAGAAGCTGAATATTTAAAAAGTTGATGTTTGTTAAGTTGTGAAGAATCTGTTTAATCGTTGTGTGTCTGTGTCTCAACAGAGTGAACTGGACGTATCCTTTAACCCAACACAACACGTTAGCAACATGCTAATGCTAAATGTAAAGATGGAACAACCACAAAGACACAAAACAACCATAGACACACAAAACGACCACAAAGACACAAAACAACCACAGACACACAAAACGACCGCAAAGACACAAAACAACCACAGACACACAAAACGACCACAAAGAGACACAAAACGACTGAACTTGTTAAATCTGCTCTTTAAAGTTAAATTTCTACTGCGTTGTTGTTTGTTTCCGTGACGCGATGACGTCATCAGATCATGTTCAACCTGGACCGAGTCCACGTCATCCTGGACGAGATGATCCAGAACGGACACATCGTGGAAACCAACAAGAGCCGAATCCTGGCGCCGCTCTCCGCCATCGACAAGATGGCCGACAGCTGACAGGAAGTGATGTCACAGACTGTAAAGTGTCGATGACGTGACAACTCAGAGTTCAGATCTGATTAAAGACTCACTGAAGGTCGACTGGATCCATCAGGAGATTTATTGGTGGATGTTTCTTCCTCTGGTTTGTTTTTGTAAATAATATTCTTAATAATGTTGCCTTTAAAGAAATAAAACAATCAGTAAAGTTCCCAAAAACTGTTAATAAAATATGAAAATAAAAATGAACTAAATGAAAACCTGGAAATGTTTTTATGGCTCAAAGTCTCATCAGTTCATCACTGAATCCAACTTTAAGAGAAAAAGTTCTGGAGACTCAGAACCAGGTATTAATAAAACCCAAAACTGTCTTTACAATATTAAAAATATTCAGAAAAATGTCTGGAAAATACCAAAAAAATACTGAGAAACAGAAATCTGAAGAGTGTTTTTAAAAATATCTGAAATTTAATAAAGAAAAATTATTTAAAAATTCTCAGAACAGCAAAACTAAACAACTAAAATTCCAAAATAAAATTCTGGACAAAATATAAAAGGTCTAAAATACTTGTCTTTGTAAATTGTGGATTATTATGGTCCAGCCATAATAATGCACAGGAAAAAAAAAATAAATGTCAAAAATATATTTAGAAGGTGCCTGAATAAAATATCCGTAGTATTTTTGTGATTGAAAAACATAATGCATAAAAAATAATAAAAAATTATAAATAATAAAACCACAGAAAAGCATCTAAACAATAATTAAAAATGTTCAACAGAAATAAAATTAGAAAAATATTAATCTCCAAATGATGTTTGAACAATGCTAATAGCCAAAATATATTTAATATATAAAAATGACAATATAAAAAAAGTTAAGTATTAAAATGTCTAAAATAAATCAATAAATGTCTAAAACAATAAACTGGCCAAATGTAGATATAATATTACATTATTATGATATGACATCATTAACATGGAAAACAGACGTTTTTTATTAAAAATGTTTTTAAAAAAAACAGAATAAAATCTGAGACACCTCAACCACAAATACAATTACCTGAAATAAAATAAAATAATCTGAAAAATATTGTTTAAATATGGAAAAATAATAAACTATTTTAAATGTGAACAGAAGCTCCTGACGGTGAGTCTTGGCCTCTCTGAGCTGCCGTACTTCTTCAATTAACTGCATCCTCACTTGTACTTTCAAAATAAAGCCCACTTCCTGTTAGAAACAGAGTACAGGACTCACGTTTACTTCATACTTTGCAAACATTTTAATGATTATTTTTTGAAGCATACACATTTGAAAATATCTGTTTACCTCAAACTGCAACTTGAGTTAAATAAATGTTTATAATATACAAAGAAAATACAGGAGAGCAGAGCTTCGGACTTTTATCTCGTTTTTCTCTTCACGTGTGCCTCACGCACCACCAGTGTTTTTGTTTTTGTCTCCAGAGCTTCGTCGTAAAACAAACAAACAAACTCGCCGACCTTCGACCTCGACGGCGGCCGGAAAACAAACCGGGAAACTCGTCGCACGAAACGAAAGGAAAAGCGATAAAAGAGGAAATAAAAGAAGAAGCACGAGGAGGAAACAGAAGCTGAGTCAAACCAGGCACTAAACAGACGAAGAGGAGGAGGAAGAGGACACACACACACGCACACACACGCACACACACACACACACACACACACTCAGCAGGAGGATGAGGAGGATGAAGCTGCTGCTGATGAAGATGAGGCTCCTCCTCCTCCAGTCCGTCCGTCCGTCCGTCCGTCCGTCGGCTGGTTTGATTGGCTGGCTGAGCCGTCCGTCACGCGGCAGATGGACAGGTGTTTTTGGAGCATGCTCAGTGGGTGGTGGGCGGGGTCAGTTGAGGTGGAAGCCTTTCTCCATGGTGGCGGCCAGCAGACGCTCCCTCATGATGTCCTCAGAGGAATACTCAGGCAGCTTCAGGTAGTGGACGCAGGTGTTCACCGACGGGTAGCTGGAGTCTGTGGCATCCACCTGGGGAGGGGCAGCCAATCAGAGCACAGATAAGATACAGAGAGCCAATCAGAGCACAGATAGTCAGCAGAGAGGCAATCAGAGCACAGATAAGACACAGAAAGCCAATCAGAGCACAGATTAGATACAGAGAGCCAATCAGAGCACAGATAGGGTCAACTGTTTCCTTGTCTGAAAAAAAATCCAGAAATTCAGCAAAAAAATTGTCCAAATTTCTGACAATTTGTAAAACCTTCAGGAAGAAAATTAAAGTAATTCCTTAAAAGTTTTATTTAAAAAACAAAAAAAAAACAAAAAAACATTTAGTACAAAAATTTTTGTAAATATTTTCAAAAAATGTATAAAAATCTTTCAAAACAAAAAATCCTAAAAATATCTCAAGTGATTCCATATTTATCAGTAAAACTTCTAATATTTTCTTTAAGAACATTCACATAAAAATCAACCAAAATCCAGTGAAATACGCTGGATTTTGGTTGATTTTCATGTGAATGTTCTGAAGAAACATTTTTAACATTTCTCTTTTTTCCACCAAAAAATGTTCAAAGATTTCCCAAAAATGTTGAAAATGTGGAAATCAGAAGTTTCACTGGGAAAATATATTTTTTTGCACATTTTTAAATTTTAAAACGGCTCAATTTGACCCTCAGGACGACAGGAGAGTTAAAATACCTAGAAAAAAAAAATCACTGAAAATTTACATGACTAAAAAACTGAAAATAAAACTGCAAATAATTTAAAAATCATGAAATAAATCAGAATCATCATAATTTTTAACTATGAAATGACCCTATTTATTGCAAAAAAGTTCTTAGAAATACATGATATATTAAAAATACACTGTTTATGACAAATAAAATATTAAATTGACCAAAGACGTCATTATTTTACTAACATTTTTGAAAAAGAAAACTTTAAAAATTGAAAAAAAAATATTTGGACTCATTTTGTGAAAGGATGAAAATTATTAAAAATAAGTCTTTTATTTGTAATTTTTAGGACGGGTTACTGACATTTTACAGATTTTGTCCATTGTCAAATTACAGAAAAAGTAAAATTGACTTTTAAATCATATTATAAATCATATCATATAAATCCTAGAAATCATAATAATCAGAATTTTAATACAATGTTTAACAGTAAAATGACCCTATTTATTACAAATAAATCATTTATTATGAAACAGTTTATTAAAAATATAAAATTTAGCAAAAAAAAAGTATTTTGAAAAAAAAAATTAAATAAAAATAATGATTCATTTTGTGAACATTTTACTGTTACTTTATACATCTTCATGGTTTATATAACAAGAAAAAAAAATCACTGAAAATTTAGTACATTTACATGTTGACTAAAAAACTGAAAACAAAACAGACTAAAACGGCAAATAATTTTTAAATCATAAAACAAATCATAATAATCAGAATTTTTAACTGTAAAATACATTGTTATAAATTACGCTGTGAAATGCTGGTTATTTTACAAATATTTTGAAAAAAGTACTTTTTAAAAACTAAAATAACGGTAAAATAAATGAATATTAATTGTAATTTAAATAATAATCATAATTTTAATACAATATTTAAATGTAAAATGACCCTATTTATTACAAATAAACCATTTATTATTAATGATACTATTAAACTGACCAAACACGTCGTTATTTTACTAAGATTCTGAAGAAAAACTTACATTAAAGATGAAAATAATTTAAAAAATACATACATTTTGATTCATTTTGTAAACATTTCACTGGTATTTTATAGATTTTCATGCTTAATATAACAAGAAATTTTTTGTTAATTTTTATGTTAACTGTAAAAAAATTCTAAATGTCCAAATCCAGAATCTGTATTTTAAATCCATATTGTATATTTTACAGATTTTCCGTTTTGTTTAATTATAACAATGATAACTCATGAAATCTGATTGCCATTTTTTTTTCTTTACTGTTTATCAGATTATTGTAATTATTTTCTAGTATTTATCACATTACTTCATCTCATCTTATTTTATATTATTTTGGATTCTTTTCTACAATTTATCACATTATTTTATACTATTTTACATTATTTTCTCCTATTAATTACATTATTTTTATCATTTTATATTATTTTGGATTATTTTATACACATTATTTTATAAAATTTTATATTATTTATCACGTTATTTGATATTTTACATTATTTTATATTTTAGATTATTTTCTACCATTTTTCAGATTATTTAAGTTTTTTAGATTATTTTCTACTATTTATCACATTATTTTCTATCACTTTATATTATTCTTGATTATTTTCTACTATTTATTACATTATTTTAGATTATTTCCACAGTTTTTTTTAACCATTTATGCTCTACAGTGCATCCTGTAACTGATGCTGAGGCTGTTGCTGTGGGAACCGACCGGCATCTAATCAGAGTCTTACCTGAGGAAAGGCAGCCAATCAGAGCACAGATACGACACACAGAGAGCCAATCAGAGCACAGACACTCAGCAGAGCGCTCCAGCCAATCAGAGTTGAGGTTACCTTGCGGACGATGGTGAGGCGGGGGTGCAGGTTGGCCAGGCCTCCAGGGGGCAGCGTGGAGCAGCCGGTGGTGAACTGCAGGAAGGCCTTCCTCTCATCAGACGACATCCCACAGAGGACACGGACAAACCGCAGGAAGCCGGGGCTGAGGACAGGAAGTGACCGTCAGAATTAAATATCAGCACGCTTTTATTTTGAAAGACCGGTGTGATGTCATACCTGTCTCTGGTGTAGCCCAGCTTTGGTTCGGTGTAGTTGATGATGTCATCAGCAGTCCAGGAAGGTGATTGGTTGCCGCAGAGGATCATCTGGACCTCTTTGTGGCTGAAGGAGCTCAACTTCTCCATCGGAAAGACGCGATTAAAACCCTCTGAGGAGAGAAAGAAACACTTTTAATCTGAAATAATTAAGAAAATGTGAGTCATGAGACAAAACAGGAGAGAAAGAAACATTTTTAATTTGAAATAATGAATAAAATATCATTAATGAGACAAAACAGGAGAAAAAAAAACACTTTTAATCTGAAATAATGAATAAAATATCATTCATGAGACAAAACAGGAGAAAAATAAATACTTTTAATCTGAAATAATGAATAAAATATCATTCATGAGACAAAATAGGAGAAAGTAAACACTTAATCTGAAATAATTAATAAAAAATTATTAATGAGACAAAACGAAAGAAAAATAAACACTTCATTTGAAATAGAAAATATGACAGAAAAGGAGAGAAAAATAAGCATTTTTAATCTGAAATACTAAATAAAATATCATTAATGAGACAAAACGAGAGAAAAATAAAGACTTTTAATCTGAAATAAGGTAAAATATGATGGAACAGGAGATAAAAAGTGATTAAAAAATGTCCTAGAAGAACAGAATTAAACATATTTTAGAGTTTATAAAAACTAAATAAAATTTATTTATATAAATTTGTTTATCATAAAAAGAATATATTTTTCCATTAATTTTCATTAAGGCTGAAAATTATTCAGGAAGAAAATCTCAGACTTCTCAGAGAAAAACTAAAGTTTATCATAAAAAAGGAGAAAAATCTTAAAATCAAGAAAAAAAACTAAGTTTCAAAATTCTCAGTTTCTGAGGGAAAAAAATTTTCTCATTTTGAATAGTTTATTTTGAAAAAAAAAACAGAAAAAAAACTTCAGTCAAACTCATTTTTAGGTAAAAATAATTATTTTGTTTAGTGTGTAGTTGTCTGTTAGATTGTGTAGCAGTGTGTAGTTGTTATTGTGTAGTAGTTGTGTACCTCTGAAGGCCTCCATCTGCTTCTGGATACCCGTGTGCATACAGTTATTGCCTGTTAGGTTGTGTAGTAGTGTGTAGTATTGTGTAGTAGTTATTGTGTAGTAGTGTGTAGTATTATTGTGTACCTCTGAAGGCCTCCATCTGCTTCTGGATCCCCGTGTGCATACAGAAGTCAAACATCAGCTCCACGTACTCCTCGGCATTCTCCATGGTAACCATCTGGAACAAACATCTGGATCAGAACTAGAACTTTGTGAGGCTCCACCTCTGGACCAATCAGCTGATCCGATCTTACCTCGTCGTCTCCGTTGGTCTTCAGATCCACAGCAGAGAAACCGTGAACTTTGGAGGACGGACAGAACTGGAAGTTCAACCTGCAGACGACAGAATAAAATATTATTATTAATAATGAATAAAATCTATAATTCTGTCTGAAAAGTTCACAAAGGGTTTCTGGGATTTTACAGATTTTCTGACAGATATAATAAATTAATCATAATTGTTAAATAATGGAACATAAATCATAGTAAACATAATTTTAATACAATGTTTAACTGTAAAATTACCATATTTATTTAAAAAAAACAAAAAACAAAACCCTGTTAATTAAAATAAAATATGAAATTGACCAAAGACATCATTTTACTAATATTTTGGAAAAGAAATTTATATCAAGGATGAAAATAATAAAAAATCAAAAATATTTGGACTCATTATGTGAACGTTTTACTGTCATTTTACAGATTTTCACAGTTAATATAACTAGAAAAATTTAGATGTTGACAAAAAATTGAAAACAAGACTAAAACTGCAAATAATTTTAAAGTCATAATAAAAATCACAAAAATTCTAATTTTTAACTGAAAAATTACCCTATTCATTGTTTAATATAATTGATTGTTATAAATTACACAATCAAATTGTTCATTTGAAAATATTTTGGAAAAATACAACTAGCTATTTTTAAGGATACTAAGGATGAAAAATGACAATTAAAAAAAAAAAAAGGTAAAATCATGGAAAAATGTGTTAATTCATACAGTAAACATAAAAACAAACAAAAAAAGAAAAAAACAGCAAATAATTTAAAAATCATAACATAAATCATAAAATAAATAATAATATTGCAATACAATATTTAACTGTAAAATTCCCCTATTTAATAAAAATATTACATTTATTATAAATTAGACTAAGAAACTGACCAAAAACACATTTTTTAACAAATACTTTGGAAAAAAGTATGTTGATGAAAAATGATAATTAAAAAAACATTGCGATTCATGCTTTTGTTAAACTACAGACAATAATTTGAAAAATCTGTTAATTTACACATTGACAATTAAAAAAAATTATAAAGTCCAAATCCAGAATCTGTATTTTAAATCCATATTTAATATTTTACAGATTCTCCCTGTTTGGTTAAATTATAACAATAATAACTCATAAAATCATCGTTTTTCTGCTGTTTTTACAGATTATTTTAGATGATCTCCACTGTTTTTTAATCATATTATTCTCTACAGTGTGCCTCCAGTGACTGATGCTGTGGCCGTTGCCGTGGTAACCAGCCGGCGTCCAATCACAGCCTCACCCGAGGTCCTCGATGCTGAGCGGGGGTCCGGAGCCCAGCGGGTTCCTCAGCATCAGGTCCTGCAGTCTGGTGTTCTTCTCATCCTCACAGAGACTCTTACTGGACAGAATCTGGCGCCGCTTCACCGCCAGCTCCTTGACCTCCTTCAGGAAGCTCGCCCTGCAGCAGGAACAGGAAGTGGATGCGGTCAGATTTCACAATAAGAGCTTCTTTGATCCAGTGTGGCTGGAGTTCTGTTTTCTGACTCCTTTAACTGGTTTTATTATCAGCTTCCTGCTAGATTATCAGAGTAATTTTATGCTCATTAACACCACAAGCTAAAATAAACTCCTATTTGTTTAATTTTGTCAGTAATTTTGGACATTTTTCAATTAATTTCAATTATTTAGAACAAACTTTAAGCCCCTTTGAACTCATTTCAAACAATTTTGGACAGTTTTTGAGTCATTTTGAACATTTTTTTGGTATTTTGGTAAAGTTTCAAACCATTTTGGACCATTTTAGACTAAGAGAATATCAATAAAATAAATGCAGCATGGCTCAGAAACCGTGACCAGAGGAGCAAGTTGTTGGAGATACATTCAGCATGGTGAAACATCTTTCTACAAGGCAAAATTGTCCAAAACCGTTTAAATTGATTAAAAAATGAAAAATATTATAATTCCAAACAAATTTTGCATCATTTTAAATAAGTTTCATTTAATTTTGACCAGTTTTCCAGTTAATTTGGGCAATTATTGTTATTTTGGACCAATTTTTATTCAACTGGGGTAATTTTATGTTACTTTGGGCAGGTTTCAAGTTATCTATTTTAGACTGACAGGAAAATCACAGCTACTGGATGGATAAATAAATGGAGCATGGCTCAGAAACAGTGAACAGAGGAGCAAGTTGTTGGAGATCCATCCAGCATAGTGGAACATCTTTCTACTGATGATGAACAGAGACACCAAACAGGACTAAAAAAATGTCCATTATGAACAAATTTCAAGGAATTTTAACAGTTTTTAGTTGTTTTGGGCAATTTATGAGTAGGTTTGGACACTTCTGGACAAATTTAGAATTTTTTTAGAAAAGTTTTAGAGTAATTTTGGACATTTTTCACAACTTTGGTAAAGTTTCAATTAATTTCAATCATTTAGAACAAACTTTAAGCCCCTTTGAACTAATTTCAAGCAATTTTGGACATTTATTTTTGCTATTTTGGTGACGTTTCAAACTGATTTGGACAAAGTTAGACCGAGAGGAAAATCAATAAAATAAAAGCAGCATGGCTCAGAAACAGTGACCAGAGGAGCAGGTTGTTGGAGATCCATCCAGCATGGAGAAACATCTTTCTACTGATGATTGGCTCAAAATTGGACCTAAAATTGTCCGAAATCCTTCAAATTGTCCAGAATGACTCAAATATTATAATTCTAAACAAATTTGGGGTCTGGAGAAGCTGGAAAATTCTAAATGTTCAGGTTAAAACTTGTCCAAAATGACAAACACAACTCCAAAAACCTGATCTTGGAATGTTGGTGCAATTGGTCCAAGATCAGAATCAGAGGTTTTATCTCCAATCCTGATCTTTTACTGGATCAGAACGTCTCAGAAAGCTAAACAAAGCCGGTTTACTGACTCACCTGTGCGGGTTGACGAGCTGGAAGTCGTCCCAGGTCAGGATGCCGTGGTACCAGGCGGGGGGTTTTGGTTTCGGGGGGTCCATGATGAACTCGGACTTGGAGTCCTCGTCGAAGCTGCCCACGGAGTAGGTCTCCTGGCTCTCCTCGGTGGACGCCTCCGACTGGACCTCGGACAGCAGCAGGAAGGGCTGAGTGCGGTCAGCGTCCTGCGGGGAGCTCCTGCTCTGGTACAGCAGCTTGCTCATGTTGGACTTGATGTCTCCCATGCAGAGCAGCTTGAAGAAGGGCTGCGACACCGGCAGGTCCACCAGACGGTTGTCCTGGATGCACTTGGCCAGGAAGACGCCCAGGAAGTGGAAGAGCTTCGTGATGCGCTCCAGCTCCTCGCTGTCCTGAGGGAATGGCGCCGGGAAAAGACCGCAGGAACGCTGGACGTAGAAACCGGGAGGCTTCAGACCGCCGCCCAGATCCACCTGGAGGACAGGGTTAAAGATAGTTAAAGAACCAACAGAAGATTCACCAGGTCAGGAGGTTATTAGGATTGTTTCTGTTGTCTTTTCAGGTGGAAACAGCAGTGACAGTTATGTGAAATACATAAAAACACAGAAACAAAATGAACTAAAATAAAGACTGAATGCTATTAATAATGCACAAAAACTCTAAATGTCGACAAAATATTAATCAGGTGTCTTAATAAAATACTGTCCAAGAAAAGGTCATAACAATAAAAGAAAGTCTGAAAAATAGTCAAAAATTGCTGATATTCTTTGCAGTATTAAAAATGACTGAAAAACATTTATCAAATCTGTAAAATGCATAAAATATATAGAATTATTTTTATAAATATTAATAAAATGACAGAGCAATAAAAATTACTTTTTAAACAAATGAACTGTTGGAAAAATATTTTTAAAGCGCCCAAAACATATTTATATTTTAAAATAATGTTTGAACTGTATTAATAATCTACAAAAATTTTGATCTGAAAATATCTTTAAATGTCGTCAATAAATTGATAAGGCGCCTGAATAAATATCGTCTTATTATTTTTTTGCTATTGTAATATTAATATAAATTTACAAAAAAAGGTCCTTACAATAAAACAAAGTCTAAAAAAATAAAATATAATGCCCCGATTGAAAAACATTCATGAAATGTATGTGTTTAAAAAATAATCAAAATGGGAAAAAATAAATATTTTTTAAAAATACAATAAGGTTTTACAAGAATAAAAAATATTTTGAACAAATGAAATCTCTGAAAAATATTTTTTAATGTTCAAAACATATTTAAACTTTAAAATAATGATTGAACTGTACTAATAATGCACAAAAAACTATTTAAATGTCAACAACATATTGATCAGGTGCCTGAATAAACATTGTCCAAATATTTCATTACTGTAATATTAATATAACTGACCAAAAAAAAGGTCTTTACAATAAAAGAAAGTCTGAAAAACAGTAATAAATCGCCAAAAATATGAAAATGCCCTGATTTTGTTGACAGTATTAAAACAGATTGAAAAACACAAAATGTATAAAATGTATAAATATTAATAAAACCACAGAATCAGAATAGCATCTGAACTATATTAGAATTATTTTTTTTAAAAATAATCAAAAGGGGAAAAATGGGAAAAAAAATAGATTTTTTTTCATTAAAAAAAAATACATATATACACAATTTTTTTAATAAGGTTTTTGCAACAAGAAAAAATATTTTTAAAACAAATTAATTGTCTGAAAAATACTTTTAAATTGTCCAAAACAGAAATAAAATGTCAAAAATATTAATAAAATGAATGATGTCTGAATAATGTTATAGCTAAAAACTATTTAATATACAATAATGATATTATTAAAAAAACTGTCAGGTATTAACCCTCTAAGCGCCAAAGTCGCAATATTGTGACAAGCAACATTGCTGAACATAACAAGCTATAGCTGCAAATATGGTGCCTCATGTAGTTACTACTTCACACCAGGAGATGGCGGACATCTGGAACTTCAATCTGAACATCATTTGTGGGCGTGTTTTCATTCAAAGTTTTGGAGTTTATAGAGTTTGAAAACCGCCTCCCGGTCGAGGAGATGAGGGTTGCAGTCGGAGCGCAGGAGAGCACAAGACAGCGCGAGAAAACTCACCATTCTGAGAGGTCTGTTCACTGTTGACAAAGTACTTTGTCAAGTAGTGGCTGACTCAGATTCTGAAGAAGAATATTCATCCTCTGATGAAGATGTTCAGTCGTCCAGTGAGACAGAAAGTGACGCTGCGTCTGTGCATAACAGCAGCGTGTCTGTGCACCATGACAGTCCACAAGCAGCACATACTGGAGCCCATGCTTTGCTTCAACGTGTCCAGGGTGGCGTGGTGGGTGTAGCAGGAGGGGACGTGGTGGGTGTAGCAGGAGGGGACGTGGTGGGTGTAGCAGGAGGGGACGTGGTGGGTGTAGCAGGAGGGGACGTGGTGGGTGTCGCAGGAGGGGACGTGGTGGGTGTAGCAGGAGGGGACGTGGTGGGTGTAGCAGGAGGGGACGTGGTGGGTGTAGCAGGAGGGGACGTGGTGGGTGTAGCAGGAGGGGACGTGGTGGGTGTCGCAGGAGGGGACGTGGTGGGTGTAGCAGGAGGGGACGTGGTGGGTGTAGCAGGAGGGGACGTGGTGGGTGTAGCAGGAGGGGACGTGGTGGGTGTCGCAGGAGGGGACGTGGTGGGTGTCGCAGGAGGGGACGTGGTGGGTGTAGCAGGAGGGGACGTGGTGGGTGTCGCAGGAGGGGACGTGGTGGGTGTAGCAGGAGGGGACGTGGTGGGTGTAGCAGGGGGGGACGTGGTGGGTGTAGCAGGGGGGGACGTGGTGGGTGTAGCAGGGGGGGACGTGGTGGGTGTAGCAGGAGGGGACGTGGTGGGTGTAGCAGGGGGGGCGTGGTGGGTGTAGCAGGAGGGGACGTGGTGGGTGTAGCAGGAGGGGACGTGGTGGGTGTAGCAGGGGGGGCGTGGTGGGTGTAGCAGGAGGGGACGTGGTGGGTGTAGCAGGAGGGGACGTGGTGGGTGTAGCAGGAGGGGACGTGGTGGGTGTAGCAGGGGGGGACGTGATGGGTGTAGCAGGAGGGGACGTGGTGGGTGTAGCGGGGGGGACGTGGTGGGTGTAGCGGGGGGGACGTGATGGGTGTAGCAGGAGGGGACGTGGTGGGTGTAGCAGGAGGGGACGTGGTGGGTGTAGCAGGAGGGGACGTGGTGGGTGTAGCGGGGGGACGTGGTGGGTGTAGCAGGGGGGGACGTGGTGGGTGTAGCAGGGGGGGACGTGGTGGGTGTAGCAGGAGGGGACGTGGTGGGTGTAGCAGGAGGGGACGTGGTGGGTGTAGCAGGGGGGGACGTGGTGGGTGTAGCGGGGGGGACGTGATGGGTGTAGCAGGGGGGGCGTGGTGGGTGTAGCAGGAGGGGGACGTGGTGGGTGTAGCAGGAGGGGACGTGGTGGGTGTAGCAGGAGGGGACGTGGTGGGTGTAGCAGGGGGGGACGTGGTGGGTGTCGCAGGAGGGGACGTGGTGGGTGTAGCAGGAGGGGGACGTGGTGGGTGTCGCAGGAGGGGACGTGGTGGGTGTCGCAGGAGGGGACGTGGTGGGTGTCGCAGGGGGGGACGTGGTGGGTGTCGCAGGGGGGGACGTGGTGGGTGTAGCAGGAGGGGACGTGGTGGGTGTAGCAGGAGGGGACGTGGTGGGTGTAGCAGGAGGGGACGTGGTGGGTGTAGCAGGAGGGGACGTGGTGGGTGTAGCGGGGGGATGTGGTGGGTGTAGCAGGGGGGGACGTGGTGGGTGTAGCAGGGGGGGACGTGGTGGGTGTAGCAGGAGGGGACGTGGTGGGTGTAGCAGGAGGGGACGTGGTGGGTGTAGCAGGGGGGGACGTGGTGGGTGTAGCGGGGGGGACGTGATGGGTGTAGCAGGGGGGGCGTGGTGGGTGTAGCAGGAGGGGACGTGGTGGGTGTAGCAGGAGGGGACGTGATGGGTGTAGCAGGAGGGGACGTGGTGGGTGTAGCAGGGGGGGACGTGGTGGGTGTCGCAGGAGGGGACGTGGTGGGTGTAGCAGGAGGGGACGTGGTGGATGTAGCAGGGGGGGACGTGGTGGGTGTAGCGGGGGGACGTGATGGGTGTAGCAGGAGGGGACGTGGTGGGTGTAGCAGGAGGGGACGTGGTGGGTGTAGCAGGGGGGGGACGTGGTGGGTGTCGCAGGAGGGGACGTGGTGGGTGTAGCAGGGGGGGACGTGGTGGGTGTCGCAGGAGGGGACGTGGTGGGTGTCGCAGGGGGGGACGTGGTGGGTGTCGCAGGGGGGGACGTGGTGGGTGTAGCAGGAGGGGACGTGGTGGGTGTAGCAGGAGGGGACGTGGTGGGTGTAGCAGGAGGGGACGTGGTGGGTGTCGCGGGGGGACGTGGTGGGTGTCGCAGGGGGGGACGTGGTGGGTGTAGCAGGGGGGGACGTGGTGGGTGTAGCAGGAGGGGACGTGGTGGGTGTAGCAGGGGGGGACGTGGTGGGTGTAGCAGGGGGGGGACGTGGTGGGTGTCGCAGGAGGGGACGTGGTGGGTGTAGCGGGGGGGACGTGGTGGGTGTAGCAGGGGGGGACGTGGTGGGTGTAGCAGGAGGGGACGTGGTGGGTGTAGCAGGAGGGGACGTGGTGGGTGTAGCAGGAGGGGACGTGGTGGGTGTCGCAGGGGGGGACGTGGTGGGTGTAGCAGGGGGGACGTGGTGGGTGTAGCAGGGGGGGACGTGGTGGGTGTAGCAGGGGGGGACGTGGTGGGTGTAGCAGGGGGGGACGTGGTGGGTGTAGCAGGGGGGGACGTGGTGGGTGTAGCAGGAGGGGACGTGGTGGGTGTAGCAGGAGGGGGCGTGGTGGGTGTAGCAGGGGTGGTCAAAACACCGCTAATAGTGAGGTGGGTAGCGGGGATGGAAAAAACCGCGGAAATAGCGGCAGACGCGGGAGAAAATGCACTGATAATAGCGGCAGAGGC
Organism: Amphiprion ocellaris; assembly: GCF_022539595.1. Taxonomy (NCBI): domain Eukaryota; kingdom Metazoa; phylum Chordata; class Actinopteri; family Pomacentridae; genus Amphiprion; species Amphiprion ocellaris. The sequence continues at coordinate 31,879,159 of NC_072785.1, read as the reverse complement.
CGCAGTGGCGTTCACGGCCCCGCCGTAAATGATGATCATGATGGCTGGGTTTGCTTGAGAGATGAGGAACAGTATCACAAGTGGATCAGACATTTTGATGAGCCTGCTGGGTATCGTGGAGAAAGGAATCTGACAAATTCTGAGCCAGGCAATGCCATCTTGATCAATAAACATCTGTAAAAGTTATGTAATCCATATGTCCGCCGCCTGGTGACGTCATGATATGCAAATTAGATGAGTGAACTTACTCCCATCACAAACTTTGGATCATACTGATGATTTTACTCATTTACAGTATGCCTTTATCTCTAATCATTTTCAAGTTACAACCTTTTGAAAAAGTGATATCAAAACTGAATATTTTATTGAAAAAACTGTGGCGCCTAAAGGGTTAAAATGTCCAAAATAAATCAAAAATGTCTAAAATAATAAACTGGCCAAATGTGCATTTACTATAATATTACATTACTATGTTATTTGACATTATTAAAATGGAAAATAGTTGATTGTTTTTTTTTATGTCTAAAATATATGATTAGTTACAAAATGTGGGAATAACACCTCAACCATATAAATAAAATTATGACAGTTTGAGATTGAATGATTAATGTTTAACCTGATTAGAATAATCCACTTTCAGTTTGTGAATTTTCAGATTTTCAAAGTTTATTCTAAACATTCCACAGTTTATTGAACTTTAGAGTTTATTTCCACATCTGACACTCTTCTGCAATTCCAGGATTTATAAATCAACCATCTAAAATCACGCACTGTGACAGTTTGGATCAACAGATTTAACTTACAGTTCTGAGACGATAAACCGGCCGTAGAACAGATTATTTCCTTCATATTCGTCTACACCATATGTAATGTCTGACAGATTTAATCTCCTCTGTGGCGATATAAAAACACCACAGTGAGGATCTAAACCAGACTCCTGTGTTTTAACTCACCTGTCTGGATTCATCGTCGGGGAAGTCGTCGTCACACAACCAGATTCCCAACGAGGTTCTCTGGAACTCTGCGGCCACCAGAGCGTAAAACTCCAGAGTCGGACCGAGACCGGTTCCCTCCTCACCCTGGAACTCCACCTGGAGTTAGAACGCAGCGTAACATGTTAACTAATGATCAATGAAGGTCTCTGTAAAGCTACTGGATGAATAAATAAAGTCAGCATGGCTCAGAAACAGTGAACAGAGGAGCAGGTTGTTGGAGATCCATCCAGCATGGAGAAACATCTACTACTGACGATGAACAGAGGAGAGAGGAAAGTCTGGAATCATGGAGACAGAAAAACATCTACAGGATGAGGAGACAAAAGCACCACAAAGAGACAAAAAATGCAAAAATAACACAATAAAATAAATGTTGCTCAAAAAATGGTAAACAGAGGAGCAGAGTGAAGAAGTTTTTAGAGGCTGTAAATGTGGACATAGTTTTAAAAAGACACAAAACACAGAAAAGGACAAAAACGAGACATAAAATGAAAACGAGACGCAAAACGACCAAAACAAGACATAAAATGAGTAAAACAAGACACAAAATGACAAAAACAAGACACAAAATGATAAAAATGAGACAAAATGACCAAAAAATTTGACAAAATGTCAAAAACAAGACACAAAATGATAAAAATGAGACAAAATGACAAAAAATTAGACAAAATGACAAAAACAAGACCCACCCAAAATGACAAAAACAAGACCCGAAATCACAAAAACAAGACGCAAAATGACAAAAACAAGACGCAAAATGTCAAACTGAGAAACAAAATGACAAAAACAAGATGCAAAATGACAAAAACAAGATGCAAAATGACAAAAACAAGACACAAAATGTCAAATCGAGATACAAAATGTAAAATCGAGATACAAAATGGGACACAAAATGACAAAAATGAAACACAAAATGACAAAAACAAGACACAAAGAAGTGAAAAGATGTCAAAAAGTGCAAAAATACCAGAATAAATAAAAGCAGCATGGCTCAGAAACAGTGAACACAGTAGTTAGAGATCCATCCCTCATGATGAAACAGTGACATCACCAGACAAAACCCACCTCCAGCACGGACTTCTTGTCGGCGTGGATCTGCATCACTGACTCCGCCCACTCCATCATGGCGTCTCCTCGGGGGACTTTGACTCGTTCGTGTTTGAGCCGGCCGACCCTGAACTCCCCGGGATCGTCTCTCCTCACTGTGGTGGACGGTCGGGATCGCTCCATGGTTGCCTCCCGCCGGTTCTGGAGCCAGACGATGGCCCTGAGGACGGACACACATCTGTCAAGCATCTGGAGCGCTCTCCGAGGGTCTGAACCAATCAGGAGGCTCCGTAGGACTCACCTGGAGGCTCCGAAGGCGGTGCAGGTGAAGTAGAGCTGTCGGGTCTCGAAGGGGATCAGGAAAGGACACTTGGAGGTGAGCTGTTCACACCAGTCAGGTAGAGCTCCACTGGCTAGAGCTAGAGGCTCCTGGAGGGATAACAGCAGATGCAGGGTCAGATTTATTTAAAACAGCAGATCCAGGGTCAGATTCAGTTCAATACATCAACAGATCCAGGGTCAGATTTAGTTTAAATATAAACAGATCCAGGGTCAGATTCAGTTTAAAACAGATCCAGGGTCAGATTCAGTTTAAAACAGATCCAGGGTCAGATTCAGTTCAATATATCAACAGATCCAGGGTCAGATTTAATTATTATATCAACAAATCCAGGCTGAGATTTTGTGCAAAACAGATCCAGGGTCAGATTTAGTTTATATACTAACATAGAACACAGATCCATAACATCTAGATCTGTAAATAATGGTTTAGATTCAGTAATAACAGATCAGACTGACCTCTATCTGCTGCAGGATCTTGGTTGTGATCTTCTTGCTGGTGAATTCTTCTGGAGACGCGTTAAAATGGAGCTCGTCCACATCTGGAAACACAACAAACACTGAAAACATCTGGAGAGACCTTGTGTATTATAGTGTGTATTAGAGTGTACATCAGTGTGTATTAGTGTGTACTATAGTGTGTATTATAGTATGTACTCGTGTGTATCTGTGTGTGTCCGTACCCTCCTGCAGCGTGCGTGCGTTGGAGGCGGAGTCTCCTCCGATGATGTAGAGGATCCTCAGCAGCTGCAGCACGTCTTCCACTCCGCAGGCGTTCTGGCTGCAGCCCGCCTTCGCCTGCGCCACCTCTCTGGCTCCGCCCAGAATCTCTGAGCTCTGATTGGCTGAGACCGAGCTGGGACTCAGACCTCCAGACCGACCGCCGACACTGACGCCGTGTTCACAGAAGTCCTGAGGAGGATCAGAGTCCAGGTTTAGATCACTGACTGATAGGATCAGCTGTCATTAAGGAAGTATTGATCCATTATTGGTAAACTATCGATCAGCAGCTCTACTTCCTGCTCTCATTAAGGGAAGTACTGCTCGGTTATTAGGAAACTATTGATGATCAGCAGCTCTACTTCCTGCTCTTATTAAGGGAAGTATTGATCGATTATTAGGAAACTATTGGTGATCAGCAGCTCTACTTCCTGCTCTGACATCTTCTAAACTCACCATCTTGCCGCTCTCCTTCTCCTTATCGGCGTCCTTCAGCTCTCTGTACATTATCCTGCAGGAGAAGCAGACGGTCAAACACCTGGCAGGTGAACTTTCAGGCTCCGCCCCCTTTACTTATTTATTTATTGAATTTTATTTTCTTACGTGTACGTCGGCTCCCAGATGCGTCGCAGTTTGTCCGTCTTCACGGCTCCGTTGCAGGAGAGCTGCAGCAGCCGCTGGACGTAGTAGAAGATGGTGGACTTGTAGTTGGACAGAGGAAGCTCCACCTCTCTAGTCGTACCGAGTCCAGCCACCTGGACACAGACAGCCAATCAGAACACAGACAGCCAATCAATCAGGACACAGACAGCCAATCAGAACACAGACAGCCAATCAATCAGGACACAGACAGCCAATCAGAACACAGACAGCCAATCAATCAGAACACAGACAGCCAATCAGAACACAGACAGCCAATCAGAACACAGACAGCCAATCAATCAGGACACAGACAGCCAATCAGAACACAGACAGCCAATCAATCAGGACACAGACAGCCAATCAGAACATAGACAGCCAATCAATCAGGACACAGACAGCCAATCAGAACACAGACAACCAATCAGAACACAGACAGCCAATCAGAACACAGACAGCCAATCAGAACACAGACAGCCAATCAATCAGGACACAGACAGCCAATCAGGACACAGACAGCCAATCAATCAGGACACAGACAGCCAATCAGAACAAACGTTAGTTCTATGTTTTAATGGACAGGAGAGTGTTCCACGTTTTAGTAAAGCTCTCCTGTAATGACAACAATTTATTGGCTGAAATTAAAACATATTTTTGTCTAAAGGTCTACATCTGTAAACTTGTCGGTTACTGAGTTTTTATTTTTCTGTCAATCTGCTGCTGCAGCTTCCCCTCCTGCTGCACATCTGGACTTATCTGCACTGTATTCATGTATAATGTATTCTATATTTATGTTTCTCTTTTTGTACAGACTGAGTTTATTTCAAGTAAATCAGACAAATCACTAATGTATAAATTGGTGGCAGTTATTTTTGTGTGATTTTAATTTAATAATGAACCTCAGGAGGACATTTTAACTGTAATTGACTCAGTAGTTTTTCTTACCTTCAGGGTGAGAGCAAGGTGAGGAGACGGAGCACATTCCACCTCCTCCTGGACCTCCGATCGAGGAGTTCCTGAACCAAACAGGAGGAAAAATGACGTTAATTCATTAATTATTTTAGCTGAAGTCATCTAAAGTTAACGAACACAACTGGAAATATTCAACTGTTTTAATATTTACTTTTTTTGGTAGCATTAATCATTTTACTTTACGTTCCCAAGTGAAAGGGATATTCATTTTAAACACTGTGATATTTAACTTTTAATTTTATTACTGTCATTTTTTTTTTAAAACTTTAAATACTGTGATATTTAATTTTAAATATTGTGATATTTAATTTTAAATACTGTGATATTCAGTTTTAAATATTGTGATATTTAATTTTAAATATTGTGATATTTAATTTTAATTCTAAATAATGTGATATTTAATACTCATTTTAAATACTTTGGTAATAAATACTAATCTTAAATATTGTGATCCTTAATTTTATTAAAATATTGTGATATTTTTTTAAAATACTGGGATATTTAATTTAATTCAAATACTGTGATATTTAATATTCATTCAAATACTGGGATATTTAATATTAATTTTAAATATTGTGATATTTAATTTTATTAAAATACTGTGATATGTAGTATTCATTTTAAACACTGTGAAATTAAATTTTTTATTTTAAATACTCTGATATTTAATTTTAAATACTATGATGTTTCATATTAATTAAAATATTGAAATATTTATTTTAAAAACTGGGATATTTAATTTTTATAAAATGTGACATTTAATTTTTATTAAAATACTGTGATATTTAATATTCATTTTAAATACCTTAATATCTATCTTATTTTAAATACTGTAATATCTAATTTTTATTCTGAAATAAACATGAAAACAATCTGCAGCTGCTTTTTTGCTGATTTCAGCAATGATTTCACCAATTTAGAGAAAATCCTCAGAAGAAAATTTATATAAATATATGCAGGAATACCACAATTTCACAATAAAATATTTATACTTGAGTGAGTGAGTGAGTGAGTTAGTCAGCCTACAGCACCACCTACTGACGACACCACCACACAGCCACCAGGTAATAAAAACAGGTGTGTTTGTTACCTGGAGGGGGGATCTCCAGGTCGGTGGTCTGCTGGACGTTGGTTCTTCCTGGTCGGGGGTCGAAGGCTGGAACCAGAGCAGAGAACTGCCTCTTCAGGACGAAGTCGTCGTCCCAGGTCCTCCTCCGTCCCCCTTTGGTCTCGTACTCCTCCTCCTCCTGCAGGACCACAAACATCACATCTGTAGCGGCCGGGAGGGTCGGGTTTGAAGCGTCAAATTTAAAATATCCCCGAATAATTTATTGATTAGTGGTCCAGGTCCATACAGGATGAAGTCTGTCCTAATTTTGGACATTTTTGGATCCATTTTATACATTTTGAAACTTGTTTTTTGAAGATTTTTGTCATTTCTGACAAATTTTGTGTAATCTGGACACATTTTCTGCAATTTTGGATCACTTTCAAGTGATTTTAGACAAATTTTGAATAATTTTGGATGATTTTTAAAGCATCTTTAACAAACTTAGTGTCATTCTGCAAATTGTCAGTCATTCTGGATCATTTTTAATCATCTGAGAGAAATTCTGACTGATTTTGGATCATTTTCCAGTCATTTTAGACTATTTTCTTGTCATTCTGAACACATTTTTGTCGTTTTCGATCATGTCTGGAAAATATTCTGTAATTCTGGATCATTTTTGAAGCATCTTGGACAATAAGGGTTAGAAGCAGAGTGGTCTGACTCACTTTCTGTAGTTTTGGAGTAAAATGTGTTCAAAGTTTACTGTTTTCCATAACAGTCTAACATTGGAAGCTCCACTGCAACGCTGAGTTTGGGTTGTGGGTTAGACCACTCTGATACTAACCCCTTCATGCCATTCTGCAAGTTTTCAGTCATTTTTAATAATTTTCACTTCATTCTGAACAGATTTAAGTCATTTTGGTTAATTTTTGAGTCATTTTGGGAAGATTTTTGTCATTTCTGACAACTATTGTGTAATTCAGTCATTTTAGACAAATTTTGAGTTATTTTGGAAGATTTTTTGAGCATCTTCAACAAATTTAGTGTCATTCTGCAAATTTTAGGTCATTCTGGATTATTTTTAATCATTTGTCTGATTCTGACTGATTTTGGATCATTTTCTAGTCATTTTAGACTATTTCCATGTCATTCTGAACAAATCTAGACCATAAAATACTACAGAAACTATATAAAACTCAGTTTGGACCACTCTGTCCCCCTCATATCTAGAAAACCCAAACGGTGTCCAGAACAGAGGTGAGTCTACGTACCAGAACCTCCTCGTACTCCTGGTCCTCCTGATTGTCGTCTTCGTTCTCGTCGTCGTCGTCGTCGGGCTCTGGGAGATCTTCCTCGTCGTCCAGTTCGGCCAGCAGAGTGTTGGCACGGCAACTGTCCAGGAAGTCTGCAGAGGAAACAGAATGACGGTTAAATCAGAATCAACTTTATTGGCCAAGTTTGTACGCGACTGTACAGTAATTAGAAACAACAACTAAGTACTAAAAACACGGTAACAGCTGAGGAGAGCACAATAAAAATAAAACCAGAAGCATCTATAAATAAAATATGTGAATAACTAATATTTTAATTTGATTATTTTTCTGTTGCAAACACTTTGTTTCAGTGTCTGTTGTGTGAAATGTGTTGGATAATTAACCGTAATTTGACTTGTGGACTAAAATCTGGGGGATTTTTGGGGCCGTCCAAAGAGTTCTTAACCAACAAGTGACAAGAACGTTACATTTATTATTTAATGTCATGTTTTTTAGCTAGTTCTATTAACTGGGGTTTCAGTTACTCAGCATAACAGACATTTTTGTTTATCAAATGATGACAAATAAGAAGACAATGCAGAACTTTCTGTCAAATAACACCGATTTACTACTGTTACCGTACACCGACTGATCAGTTACAGTCATGTGTTGACAAAGACTAACTTTGACTATTCTGTGAGAGGAATCACCAGACTACCTACTGTTTCTTTTTTGTTTGTTTTCTATTATTTCTTTTCTTTACACATATTTAGTTTAACATGGATGTGCCACATTACGATGAAAAATAACTGCATAACTGAGTAATTCCTGCATTGTGTACTAGAACTCGTGTGTACATGCACACAAAATCGTTAAATATATTGTTCAAAAAATGAACTCTGATGTAACTTTGACAATTCTGATTATCATCACGCCACTTAATCCTCTGAGGTTGTTCTGATACACTGACTTGAAAAAAAAATATTTAAAGGAGAGAAAATTCTGTTTTTCAAGAGATAAACTGTTATGAGACGATACTTTAGCGTTAGCAGCGTGTTAGCAGCAGCAGGCTGAGTGTGTGTGTGTGTGTGTGTGTGTGTGTGTGTGTGTGTGTGTGTGTGTGTGTGTGTGTTTTCACCAACCATAGAGCGAGAACTCGGCCTCCTGACCCGTGTCGCTCTCGCTGGACGTGGACGTCAGGCTGGTCGTCAGGGTGTTGCTTAGCAACTGTCCCACCGACAGACCGGTGGTGGCCGTGGCTACGTTATTGCTGCTGGTTACTATGGAGGTTGACATGGTAACGGTGGAGGTGGTGCCAGTGGTGGTGAGGTTAGGAAAGCTCTGAGCGCCCATGAGAGGAGAAGCTGCAAACAAACAAACAAGATGGCGGTTAGTTGGTCAGAAACCAAGGAGACGAAGCGGCGAGTGAAGCTTGTTATGATGCGGTCAGCTGCCTCTGAAACGGCTGCTGATTGGCCGGAGGCTGCTCATGCTGGACCTGCCTCAGATCTGACAGAAGTTTGGACTCACTGGAGGATCTTCATCAGTTCTGCTGAGCCACTCTAAAATACACTGAGTCAGGTTTCAGCTGCTGACTCAACATTCTGAACATTTTTACTGTTTTACTGCAAGTGAATCTCACTCTCAGCATCAACGATTCGACCACATCTGTAGATTTAGTCTGAATATTACGGGTTTCTGGAAATTCTCAGCATCAAACAATTTTTTCTGCACTATTTAGTTTTTTTTCTGCATCAGTTTATAATAGAAATGTCTTTATGTAAAGGAAAACACTAAAATCCTGTTTTGTGGTAGTACTTTGTGGTAGTACTGTAATGTTGCAGTCAAGTACTCAGAAGTACGTTGCTGTAGTACTGCTCAGTTAACCCTCGTGTCCTCCTGCGGGTCAAACTGACCCGTTTTAAAGTTTGAAAATGTGGAAAAAAATTATATTCACATTTTTAACATTTTTGGGATTTTTTTTTTAAACCTGTTTTGGTGGAAAAAAAGAAATCTTCAGGATGAGACCCAGTGTCTCAGTGAGATCACCTGTATAAATAAAGGCTAAATAAAATAAAAAACAAAATATTTTTAAAAATTTTTCTTTAAAAACATTCACACACAAAAATTACTTTTTTTGTGTGAATGTTCTTGAACAAATTTACAAGAATTTTCTTGCCTAATTTGGGGGATTTTTAAAAAAAGAAAACTTCTAATGAATTATTGGAATTTTCTTCCTGAAGGTTTTGCAAATTTTCAAAATTTGGGGAATTTTTTTTTACTGAATTTATGGATTTCGTTCAGACAAGGAAACAATATTTTTTGGTGCCCGTAAATGAATACAACAGGAGGGTTAAAGGTAGTATTGTTATAATAATGCAGTATTAGTGTGATGAAGGGCTGAACAATTAATTGATTTTAAATTTATAACAATAGAATTAGTAAAACACAAAAGCTGCGATTCAGCAGATATTTATGCAGCGTTTAGCCAGAGGTTAGTTATTATTATTATTACTTTATTTTGTGTCAAACTTTGCTGCTCCTGAACCATAAGTGATCTGTTTTAATGTCAGTTCACAGAAAGGTTCAGTTATTTAATTATTATTTATGATCTATTGAACTAAACAGTCTTTGAGGTGACAGTTCCATCTCCTGTTTTATTAAAAACTGTAATAAATACCAGCTGGAAGCAACTATAAGCTCTCACCTTTGGAATAAAATATAGAGTTCATGTTTTGATGTTGTCTTCTGAGACATTAAATCCATGACATGCTTTAAATCCGATGCACAACAAAAAATGAAGTTTTAAAAAATAAATTGCAAAAACATATTTGTTAGAAAATTCACAATTACATTTTTATGGTATGTTGGTGTAGTACTGGTCTGTTGATGGTAGTACTGTAGTGATACAGCAGTATCAGAGGTACTTACTGGCAGTACTCATGACGTTCCTGCCCAGCGTGTTGGTGTTGTTGTCGCTGCTGCTGCGGCTCAAGTTCATGTTGTTGGTTGCGTTGGTGCGTGACATGTTGGGCGCTCTGCGGACGAAGGACTCCATGAGGCTGGCCTCTCTGGAGGACAGGTTGGGGACGCTAGCGCTGGAGCTCATGGGGGCGCCGGCGGCCAGCAGCGAGCTGACCGACAGCCGGGCGTTGGTGGCGGAGCAGAGCGGCCTCTGGGAGGGGGCGTCCTTGCTGGAGGACTCGGAGACGGAGCTGACGTCGGGGGAGCTGACGCTCACTAGCCCCATGGAGATGGCGGTCGCCGGGTCGGCGGCCGTCGCCGTAGAGGAGGAGTCCTTGTTTCTGGCTTCGTCTCCGACGGCCGTGTCGGCGGTGAGCGTGCCGGAGCTGGACGCCGAGCCGGACCCGCCCTCTGCCGCTGAGGACAGCACGACAACAGGCTCCTGCTGGTGTCCGTCGGGGCCGACCCCGCCTCCTGAGACTCCGCCCACCCCGGCGCCCTGGTCCAGTAGCAGACCCTCGGCCCTCCTCTCCAGCCGCAGGCCGCCGGCGCCCGGCAGCCCGGCAGAGGAGCTCAGGCTGATGTCGGAGGAGGAGGCGACGCTGCAGACGGAGCTGCTGCTGCCCTTCCTGCTGGAGGAGCTGGCCCCGCCCAGCGACGAGGCCCCGCCCTTGTCCGGACAGTTATTTTTCACCAGGCTGCTCCACGACTGCTGCTGCGACGACGACGAGGTGGAGGAGGACGAGGACGACGTGGTGGTGGTGGCGCCGCCGCTGGCCGCCGGCGTCGCGGAGGGTCCCACCGCAGAGGAGGCGGGGCCTGAAACAGTGGATGAGACAGGTTTGGGTGACGGCGCTGTGGCAGCCGACTCAGGGTCGTACCCTGGAGCAAGCTTGAGGTCAAACTTCCCTTCAGCGCCCATACGGTAAGAGTTAGAGCCGCCAGCATCCCAGGTTACATCAATCCAGCCTGGATGGACAGAGAGATAGGAGGGAGACGGACGGATGGATGTCAGAGACCCGGCAGAGAGAGAGACAGGGTGGTAGAGAGAGAGACAGACAGCAGAGAAGCAGCTTAGAGTCAGAGCGGCTCCACACTGAACCACCGAACCACCAAAACACTCAACCACCGAACCGAGGTTTGGTCTGACGTCCTTCAGAGTCACAGTGAGAAGCAGCGCCATGCTCAGAGATAATAAAACAGGATTAAAACTGTAATCATCCGTCCATAGAAAACTAATCTGCAACTACTCTGTTCATTTTATGGCAACTGTTTGAAATATTTTCTCACTGTGGTTGAATGAAACAGTGAGAAAATGTACCTGGTATTTATTCTGTTTGTCTCTCTTTTTTAAACCCTTTAACCCCCAAAATCTACTGATGATTCTGAAAAGCTAGTTTAAAAAAGCATGTAAAAAAGACTGTAAAAACTGTTTTTATTCCATCTTCCTGGCAGTCTTTGAACGCATCGTGTGTGACATGCAGTTAAAATGAACCAAATCTAAGTTTAAAATTGTCATAAAATCTCTACATTCTGCATGTCTCATTCAATTCTAAAATAAATAAAAACTTTAAAATTATCATAAAAAAAAAATCTTCACACTTAAATTCTATCCTACAACTATTTGGTACAATTAAAAGGAGTTGAGGATTTTTCTATTTCACCCGAACATTTTCAAGAAATTTCAATCAAAGAAGCTCCTGAAGTAACTGTGAATTTTCAGGGATTTTAGATTTAAGGTGTTGTAAGTATAATAATAAATTTAACGCTGCTTCACTGTGACTGTAAAGAACGACGTGATCTTTGTGGTTTTATCGCCGCTGGTGGAGGTTTGTGGTGCGGGTGGAGCGACGAGAGAAAAAAATATGAACATGGTCACAGAAAATGACAATCAAAGCAAAAGTAGAAAATATTTCTGGCAAATGCAAAGCGTCAAAGCCACAAAAGGGAGAAATTAAAGTGAACAGTCGACGTCGTCCTGGCTGTGATGATTGTAAATAAACGATAATCGACGGGAGCCGCTGGAGGCGTCGAATCAGATCTGAGTAAAAACACAGAAACAACAGGAGGAGCGAGAGGCGAGGAGAGGAAGAAGAGGAGGAGGAGGAGGGAGGTGTTTGATGAACGCTCTGATTTAAATCCCTGCTTCCAGCTTTAATGGAGGAAAAACACCAACAAACCACTGAAATCTGCTGCAAAGTTTTAGAAAAATCCTGCAAACAAAACGTCATCGTGGAGTTTCAGTTCATCAAAAATATTTTGACCAAATTTAGAGAATTTCATGAGTTTTCAAATCAAAATTTTTAATTATTTGTCCTTTAAAAAGGGGGAAAAGGGCACAAAGTAGCTCCATAAAGTTTCTGTACTGGACCAGACAAGGTTCCAGTTTTAGATGCTTAGACTTGAAATTTTTCCAAAATTACTCAAAATTTGTTCAAAACAAGATAAAAATCTTTTAAAATTGTAACATGATCAAAATGACTTCAAATTGTCCAATGACTTGAAATCTATTAAAAATGATTCAAATTTTACCAAAATGTCTTGAAATGTGTCTAAAATAACTATATCTGTCCACAATGAGATGAAGTTGGTTCAAAATGATTCAAAGTGATCAAAAATGACACAAATGAATAATTATTGGTCTTTGAAAACGGACATTTGGTGGTATAGTGTTAAAGTTTGACCAGACAAGGTTCCAGTTTTTAGATGTTTTGACTTGAAAACTGTTTAAAATGCCTCAAAATGATCCAAAATTTCCTTGCATCTTCAAAATTCTGCGAAACTTGTCCAAAATTATTAAAAATGTTTCCAAAATGAGATAAAAACTGACTTGAAACCTGTCACAACAACTCAAAATTGCCCTAAATGACTCAATATGTGTCAAAAATGACTTGAAATGTGTTTAAAGTTACTCAAAATGTGTTCAAAAATGATTAAATTTGTCCAAAAATCAGATAAAGACTAACAATTAATTATTGGTAATAAAAATGGAAAAAAATCTTCCATCCAGGCTGGTCTAATGTCTCCAAAATATCTTGCAACTTGTCCAAAATAAGATAAATACTGTTCAAAAGTACAAAATAATTGTCCAAAATGCTGGTATAGTGTCTCCATAAAGTTCCTCTAAGTGTATTTCTATGGATGGATCCATATTCCTACTAAAAATCCAGTCTTTGGTCCACATTTCACCAACTTTTGAGGCTCTAACATCAAGACGAGGTTCCAGGTCAAAACAAAACTACTGTTTTTCATTTCAGACAAACATAATCGTCCAAATTGACTCAAAAAAATTACCAAAGTAACTCAAAAGTAACAAAAAAAAACATCGACAATGACAATAAAATTACTCAAAAAATGACAATAAAAAGGCCTAAAATTATAAAACATCGTCCAAAACGAGTAAAACCTTGTTTAGGACACATTAAAAACAATAAACTGATCCAAATCAATGAAAAAATGTCTACAATGACTCCACAACTGTCTATTAAAAAATACAACACAGACAGGTTAGCCTTAATCTGCCATGTTGGTGTTGAGGAGTGATACACAAACTGCTGTTGGTAAAGTTTAAACTCAACTTTTTGAACAAAATGCAGAAAAATCGATGACTTCTTTTATATCAGTTAGTTTTAAGCCGACTGCCAGTAAACGTTCAAGTAAATGTTTGGAGTTTTTCCTCTATTAAACCAATTCATGGAGTTTACAGATAAAGATGTTCAGGTTTTATTTTACTTTTAGTGGCTAAACCTTTACAAAAGACTGAAAACAAAAGCATTAAAGCAAATCTGGTTAAAAACTCTGAACAGTTGAGCTAAAATCTGTGGAAATCCAGTGAAGATGCTGAACTTAGAGGTCTTAGAAAACACGTCAACAGTGAAGCATCACAGATCACAGGAAGTAGAGGAAGAAAACAGTTAATGGAGAGGCGTTCAGGAACCTCCAGAGTTTCTGAAACTGACTAAAAACAGGTTTAAATATTTACAGACACAAACATCAGCTCAAATCAGAGCAGAACCGAGGAGCTGAACTCTGCTGATAAAAGAGAAAAGCATGAAAAAATCCTGACATCCAACAGCGGTTAAAGCAGCAGTCTGCTGTCGTCCAGCTGCAGGATCAAACATTATCTCCGTTAAATTCTCCACTCTTCTTACCGTTGTGAGCCTCTCCAGTCACCGTTCCCTCTCCAGCCGGGTTCCCGTCCTGATCTCTCCACTTCCAGTCGATGCCTCGGACCACCCGAGCTCCGGGGACGATGTACTTCATCACCTGGGAACGGAACAGGCGGCGCTGACGTCGGAGGTTGGCCTCAGCCTCCTTCACGGCTTTACCTGAGGAGAGACCAAGATGGGAGTTGACATCAGAACCTGACAGTAAAGTTCAATTACTGGAGTTAATATTAGATGGTAAAGTTCAATTACTGGAGTTAACATCACAACCTGACGGTAAAGTTCAATTTATTTTATTGATCCGGTAGGTTTGTCTTTCCTTTCATGATGTTCTTTTTACATTCTTTGAGTGATTCTGGACGAACTTTGACTCATTTTCATTCATCTTTTCAATAATTTTCGACCAGTCTATCCAGTTTGATTATTTTTAAGTCATTTTCAGCAATTTTCTGTCATTTTGACAAATTTTCAGTAACCTTCAATAACGTTCTTGGTCATTTTTGACAAGTGTCTCATTTGTATCATCACTTGCTAAAGCTATCGAACCATTTACAGTTTTACAATCTTTGTGTCACATTTTTCTTAGTTTGTGTCATGTTCCGGGACAGTTTTGACTCATCTTTTTAATTTTTTGTGTTCCAATTTTCTTGTTTTTCGTGTCTCTTTATGGTCGTTTTGTCTCCTCATCCTGTAGGTGTTTTTCTGTCTCCATATTTCCAGACTCTTCCTCTCTGCTCTGTTCATCATCATCAGTAGTAGATGTTCCTCCATGCTGGATGGATCTCCAACAACCTGCTCCTCTGTTCACTGTTTCTGAGCCATGCTGACTTTATTTATTCATCCAGTAGCTTTGATTTTCCTCTTATCCATGTAGAACAAAACACATTTAATGAAATACCACAATTTAAGCTTAGATTGAGTTATTTCATTAATTCTAGGACTGTGGAATATTTGAAAATCTAAATATTCTTTGTTTATGGCTCTAATAAATGGCGTCATGTTGCAGATTTTTTAAAAGAAAACCTGCCTTTCAAACTCACTCGTGAGTTTTGGCGTTTAAAGGGTTAAAAAGATGCAAGCAAATAAATATCAAGGCAAATTTCTCACAATAAAATGTCATAAAATAGTGAAAAGGGGATTAAATGTTGCCACAGTTTGTTTTAAATTATTTTATTCAACCAACACGCAAAAACTGTCAGAAAGCAGCAAATATTTCACATTATTGCTTTAAAAAGATGATCAAAATAGTTCTAGATTAATTTTTTACTCACTTTAATTAAACCTCATGTCGTCCTGCGGGTCAAATTGACCCGTTTTAAAGTTTGAAAATGTGGAGAAAAAAAAATGTTTTTACAGTGAAAACTTCTACATTTTCAACATTTTTGGGAAATTTTGAACATTTTTTGGTGAAAAAAAAGAAATGTTTAAAAAAAATGTTTCTTTCAGAACATTCAGAAAAAAATCAACCAAAATTCAGCGAAATTCGCTGGATTTTGGTTGATTTTTATGTGAATGTTCTGAAAGAAATATTAGAAGTTTTACTGACATGTATGGAATCACTTCAGATATTTTAAAGATTTTTTGGAAGATTTTTATCCATTTTTTAAAAACATTTACAATTTTTTTTTTTTTTTAATTTTTCTTTCTTACCAAATTTGGGGATTTAAAAAAAAATGTTAAGGGAAACTTATAAGGAATTTTTAGAATTTTCTTCCTGAAAAATCCCCAAATTTTTATAAATTTGGGGAATTTTTTTGCTGAATTTTGGGATTTTTTTTCAGAGGAAGGAACAATATTTTTTGCTGTCGGTAAATGAGGACAACAGGAGGGTTAAAATCACTCAGTTTAATGGTTTAGTCATTGTAGCTACATTCATTTGTGTCACTATTTTACAGAGATTGTGACAGTAAAAGCTGCTTTTTCATGTAGAATGATTAAATATCTCATTTGGCTATGTGAGATGTTCAGATATCATCAGAAATTAGAAAATCTGACGATTCTTTTTTCCCCTACAGTTTATGGCTCGTATAAAACGTAATTTTGCCATTTTTTTTTAAAAGGAGATATCGAGCCTTTTAGACACATAATTGTATTTTGAGGTCCAGATTTGTAAATATCTAGTTCTATATGTCGGTTCTCACCCAGCTGGTCTTCACAGACGGCCGTCACCGTCCCATACAGCTCCAGTCCGGACAGGGACAGGTAGTGTGTCTGTCCGCTGGCGTTCTTCCCCATCTGTTTGATCCTGATGTGTCTCCAGCCCTGCTTCTCATCTTTGGACGGGTCCAGAGGCCAGGTGGCCGTCGACCTGCAGACAGAGGTAACGTTAGCGCTGGTTCAGGTGGTTTAACTGTCGGATCAGGAGCTCGGATAAAAGAGTCGTACCCCGGTTCGTTCAGGCTGCCATCGTCTACGTGGGTGTAGAGAGTCGTCCAGTTCTGACCGTCCTTCGACACCTGAAACACCCAGTTCCTCAATGCCGAGCGGCCGTAACCCCTGCAGCAGGACGGGAGGAAACACAGAAAGAAACATTAAAGAGGCAGAATTCAATCAGTCTGATAACCGTTATTCAGGTGCGTTTGTTTGAATAACCTTTGCATCTGAGAGGTGCGTTTGTTTCATTACTTTGTGTCTGAGAGGTGCGTTTGTTTCATTAACTTTTGTGTCTGAGAGGTGCGTTTGTTCCATTACCTGGCATGTCTTAGAGGTGCGTTTGTTTTGTTACTTGGCCTGTCTGAGAGGGGTGTTTGTTTTACCATCTGTTGCGTCTCAGTGGTGCATTTGTTTCCCTACCTGGCATGTCTCAGAGGTGCGTTTGTTTCCCTACCTGGCATGTCTAAGGGTGTACGCTGAGGGGATAACCCAGAGGCCAAGGTCGATGGCGAACCAGGCGTTCTTGTCGTCGTTGGTGTGACAGTTGAGGGCGGAACTATCTCTGCTCAGGATGTCCTCCAGACGGCCGTAGGGAAGGTTCCTCCCCTCTGAGGACGTCACCACCACCAGGCCGTACGCTGCAGGGTTCACCCACTCGTACGCCGTCCTACAGCAAACACAAACACTCGTATTTAACGTTTTAAAGTCGACGTGAACCAACGAGGTGTTTAACCTGCCTTTACTTGATTTTTACTGTATAAAAACTTTTCTTGAAGGTAATTGTTTTGTCTGTTTGCAGTAGTTTTGTGTTTCTGTACTTACTTGGCATTGGTTCCGACCCAGTAGATGATGCCGTTCTCATCAAAGTCGTGTTGGTGTCTGAAGGTGAAGGTCTGTCCTTCCCTCAGCTTCCTCACGAAGACGAAGGACGAACGCTCAAAGTCGTACCACTGCTTCGCCACCTGGAGAGGAAGAGGAGGAGGATGAGGAAGAGGATGAGGAAGAGGAGGAGGGAGAGGAGGAGGATGAGGAAGAGGAAGGTTCAACCAAACTACTGGTTCTGTGCGTGTTGTGTGTTTATAGTATGTATATTGTGTATTATTAGTGTATATTGTGTATTATTAGTGTATATTGTGTATTATTAGTGTATATTGTGTATTATGTTGTGTATATTGTGTATTATCAGTGTGTATTGTGTATCTTCACCATCTTGAGCAGGTACTGCTCCAGAGACTCCACGGTAGCGAGGGGTTCCATCTTCAGCATGCGTCCGGTCCGGTCGATCAGAGCCGTCTCTCCCGGCGCTCGCTCCAGACGGAACCGCAACCTCCGGGTCAGGATCTGTCGCACAAACACACACTACATCAGGTTTCACATGGGCAAACGCACACTAATGCACCCGGTTGTCGGAGCCTCGCAAACACAGCGCGGCTCACCTGCAGGTTATAGGAGGATCCTGGAGTGTCGTACAGGTGCATGGGTAGACGTTCTATCGACTCCAGGACGGCGATCAGTTTACGGATTAAGGCAACAGCTGGTCGGCTGCACAACAAACACACACAATAAAACACACAAATAGGTAATTTACAGCTTTTATCTGACTGTTTAAACAAGATTCACGTTGATTTTAAGAACAAAATATACTGATTTCTATCTAAACGCTGACTTGTTAGACTTTCATGAGCTAAAATCAGGTTGTGTGTATCTGTCGCTGTGTGTGTATTATTGTGTATATCTACCTGTCTGTGTTTGTCTGACTGTGTGTAAATTAATCTGGTTAAACAGCTGATTAATGATGATTAATTCTTACAGAGCATTTGTAAAATCTGTCAGTGTGATCCAGATGTTACCTCTCATCGTCTTCATTCTCGCTGAAAGCCGCCTTAAAGACATTGATCCTCTCCATTAAAGGCTTACAATCATGTTTTAGGTCCAGTTCCACACTCTGAACACAGAAAGACGCACAACAGCTGGTCACACATCTGGAGACAGGTGTGCAGAAGAGAGGCGTGTGGAGGTGGACAGGTGTGTGGAGGTGGACAGGTCTAGAGGAACTCACATTGTTGAGGACGGTGAACAGAGCCTGGACCAGGCCACTGCTGCACATCTCGTACGGAGAAATCGTGTTTTCGTCCTTCAGGACCACAATCAGGTTCTCCAGAGCCGTTTTCATCAGATCCCTCCAGGTGTTCTCACCTTCAGTACACTGGAAACACACACACAAAAACAAACAAAAAAACACACATAATGAACACGTCAACATCACTGTTTATTACTGTAATCAGTCTAATGCGATTCAACACTGTTAAGCCGTAGATGTCCTCAAACATCTAAAGCAGCCGCCGGTGACATAAAACCAGGACAGATTCAGCTGCACAGATTATTTCTCACCTCAAATGCTTTCAGAAATACTTTTCCCTGAAGTGTTTTTGAAATAAAAGGGAAAGTTTGCAGCCGAGCCGCTGTGTTTATCTGATTTGTCTGCAGGACTGTCCAGCTGAAAGCTCGGTCATGTGACCACGTAGCGGCCTGCTGTTGCTCAGCGCTGTCATGTGACCATGTTGTGGTCCAATGGTGACTGCCCACCGTTCGTGCGATTTTCAGATGTGGTACGTTGACATGCAGGAAAATCACATCGAGTGGACACATGTCTTTAGTCTGTCTGTGTACCTGTCCAAGTGCATTATTGTGTATCTACCTGTCTGTGTGTACTATAGTGTGTATCTACCTGTCTGTGTGTACTATAGTGTGTATCTACCTGTCTGTGTGTACTATAGTGTGTATCTACCTGTCTGTGTGTACTATAGTGTGTACCTACCTGTCTGTGTGTACTATAGTGTGTATCTACCTGTCTGTGTGTACTATAGTGTGTATCTACCTGTCTGTGTGTATTATTGTGTGTGTACCTACCTGTCTGTGTGTACTATAGTGTGTGTACCTACCTGTCTGTGTGTACTATAGTGTGTACCTACCTGTCTGTGTGTACTATAGTGTGTATCTACCTGTCTGTGTGTACTATAGTGTGTACCTACCTGTCTGTGTGTACTATAGTGTGTACCTACCTGTCTGTGTGTATTATTGTGTGTGTACCTACCTGTCTGTGTGTACTATAGTGTGTGTATCTACCTGTCTGTGTGTACTATAGTGTGTGTATCTACCTGTCTGTACTATAGTGTGTATCTACCTGTCTGTGTGTATTATAGTGTGTGTATCTACCTGTCTGTGTGTACTATAGTGTGTACCTACCTGTCTGTGTGTGTGCAGCTCCCAGGCTGACTCCAGCTGGGTGGAGATGTTCCTCAGGGTGACCACCACTCCTCTGGGCATGCTCTCCACAGCCTTGAAGTGATCGTCGTACAGCTCCCTGGCCATGCTCTTCACCTTCTGCTTCGTCTTCTCCAGCTTTGACTTCAGCTTCCTGCCGCGTTTCCCCGTCCAGCCGGTCACAAACTCAGAGCCTGAACACACACAGAGACACACACAGGAACATGAACCAACATCTACCACAGTAAACGTTCCCATCCTGATCCAGACTCTCTGAGACTCACCCAGTGACGTCTCTGCGGTGAACGAGTGTTTGGTTCCTCTGTTGGACTCGAACACGAAGCCGGGCAGGTCCTCCTTCAGGATGGTGGCCTGCTGGCCATCTGAGTTGTGGATGGCGATCTCTCCGTCCTTCAGGCAGGTCAGGGACCAGTTCCCCACCGTCAGCTTGGTGGGACCCACGCTGGACAGGATGGGCTGGCTGGCCGTCACCGGCTTCACCTGACTCCTGGCTCTCTGCAGCTTCTCCAGGAACTCGCTGCGAGACTCTGGAGGAGGAGGAGGTCATTGGTCAGAGCTACACATAAACGCGGATCATTCACCGTGACCTTAGCGTGTTATTCCTACCGGAGCTGTCCGATCCTCCCTCTGGACTCCCACTGGAGTACATGGTGGCCAGCTTTCCATCCAGGATGAACCTGAACCAGCCGTTGGATCCGTTGGAGAGCTCCAGGGCGGCAGCATCCGACCAGATGTAGAGGCAGTCCCTCCCCCTGATGATGGACCAGTCCCTCCAGTGGTAGGGCTTCCCCTGCTGGATCTCCCTGGCGTCCTCCTGGACCTCCTCCTCCTGCAGCACAAACATGCACAGAACTCAACCACATGGACTGGAGACGGTTTAGATGTTTGTCCAGAGAAGATGCAACCTCAGCTAAACCCAGCCTGTCTGGAATTTGGAAATTTGTTAACCCTCTGAACTCCAGGCAGCAGTTTCTGAGGTTTTTTTCTCACTGTGGCCTCATTTCAAATTTCTGCACCTCTATGGAAACAACACAACTACGAAGAAAGAAAGAACTCAGACTTTTTCTCTCTACTCTGCTCACCATCAGTAGAAAGATGTTTCACCATGCTGAATGGATCACCAACAACTTGCTCTTCTGTATATTGAGGTAAAACTGTCCATAATTCATCCAGATTCAAGTCAAAAATCTGTCAAAAATGACCCAAAATGGTCCAAACCTATTTGAAACTTCAACTAATGAACATGAAATTGTCCAAATTGACTTGAAATCTTTCTGAAATGACTTCAAATTAGTTAAAAATTACAATTTTTAAGTCATTGTGACTTAAATATTATTGTTGAAGAATCTTTAAATGAAATGCGTAGGAAGTGATTTTGACCAAATATCACGATTTAAAGTTTATTAATTTTACAGAAAGGTCTATGCATCACAAATGATGTGTGTCGGAAACTTGAAAACATCTTCACAGTTTCTGGTTTTGATAAATGCTGCTGGCAGTTTTTGGGCTTCAGAGGTTTTTAAAAAGGTGAGATAACTTGTGCTATGTTCCATCAAACTAACCTGTGAAACAGAACATCTGCTGTGCTTAGAGTCTGAATATTTAACTAATATCTGAACTACATGAATAAACATAAATCATCTTTTTGTCCTGTGAGGCTCTGAGCCAACACCACTTTCAGAATAAAAGTCTTTCTGGCTAAACGTCGGCTTCGTGTCTCTACCTTCTCCGGCTTTGCTTCGTCCTCGTTCTCGTCGTCGGACGCCGGCCCGGCCAGAGTGGACACCTTGTTGATGACTCCCAGTCGGGCCAGCTGGTCGAGGAAAACATCTCCACCTTTATCCACCAGATCTCTGATGATCTGCAGAGCTAGCAGGTGGCCGTCGTCATCGTCCTGGTACAGAGAGAGGAGAGACCACATAAAGATAAGTATTTATCAAAGCCAGAGAAGGACTGCAGTAAGAACCGAGATAATAATGATGTTAATTCCACACAGGAGAGACCTGAAGTTCTCTGTAACTCGGTGGAAAAGTAGGAGTCTATCTTCCTGAGAACCGAGCAAATGAAGAGTCTTTCACTTCAACTTTTTGTGATTTCCTGCCTTTTTGGAGCTAAAACAATTCACAATATAAAACTACTTTTATTTTAGATTTTCCAGCATGTCCGATGTAGTGCACAATACAACAAGAACAAACAAACAAAAAAAAAAAAACAGCGACACTTTGAAATCAAAACAGGCTGACAAGAAAATAAGAATGTCAATCCATTTTCTATAAAAACAAATCTTAAAAAAAAAAAAAAAAAAAAAGTTCAAATTATTTTTTTAAATATGAAACTTCTTCTGCTCAGCTTAATAAAGTGTAATCAGCGTAAAAAGTGAAAATGGTTAATTTAACACATTCACCCTGAACAGAAGAGGGGTTTTGTGTTAATTTTTTGAGTCCATGAAAAAAAAAAATCAAAATGGAAAATACAATTTTTTTTAATGTACATTAAAATAAGTTTTAACGTGTATTTTTTCTGAAAAATGAGTAAATTATTCTCATTGAACCGTGATCTGTGAGAGGCAAAGAACAACATTACACTGAATATTGATTTAAATGGTTAATAATGGAGTTAATATTGAGATATAAACTATGCTTACTGGGAATTTTTGGTTTCTGATATTTTTGGATAATTAAACATCATTGGTGTTCCTGAGAAACAAACCTAACAGGAGGATTAAGAAACTAAATCAAAGTGAACATAAATTAAACTCTCACTAGTCAGGAGGTCTGCGTTTGGTCTCAGCATGAAAACAAAGTTCCCTTCATCCCACCTAGTCACATATCATTGGAAAAGCCAGGAAGTCCTCTAGTGAGCATATCAGGATTTAGTACGGGAGCTCAAACGAGTGAAAAGATATTGATAAAAAAACAAATGTCCACTACAGAGGACATAAATGAACGGGCCGGGTCTCAGGAGGATATCGGCATCAGCAAACGTTCATGTAAGTAAATTCAGGTCAAGCTAAGTTGTTCACAACTACAAAAGATGTGTGTAACAGAGTGTGTACCTCCTGGTCCAGGACAGTAGCGGTGATCTCCACCAGCACCGTGGGCAGGTTATGACCCGTCTCGCTGTCACATACCTCCTTCAGCAGAACCTCACTGCTGTAGTGGACCATCTTCCTGATCAGAGCCAGACTGGCTTTCCTGGAGACCAACAATAAAACACACTTTCAAAGGTGCAGTTTACCTTTAATCTGCTGTAAATGAATCCTGATTCTGCTCTGAATCAAACTACTGAGGCTCCGTTACCTAATAGAAGGCAGCATGGTTTGCTGAAAGGTTTGTGCAAAAACAGGCAGAAGTCTCTTTAGGTAGATGGGAGCCATCTCTGGGTCTCCTTTGGGTTCGCTGCCCTCCTCTTCCTCCTTGTTCACATCTTTCTTCTTCTTGTCATCACCTTTGTTCACCGGACACATCCAATCTCCTGAAACACACAAACAGATCCACGTTGAAAGGTTTATCTGCATCATTCTGGTCAGTAAAAACAGCAACAGCGTCTGAAGCACATTAAACTGTACATGGTTTACTGAAATAAGAAGAAATAAGAGTCCAAACACTGGAAGATGCAGGTTTCTGATGTCCACAAAATAGATTTAGTCATCTGAAGTTTATTTTATTCAGCATAAAAGACACATTTGTTCATCAGTATATAAATTAAAGGAACATAGCTAGAAAAACCCACAGATGTTGAGTCACATTTTAAGGACTTGACATCAGTATTTACCTGTATTTTCTAACAATATAATAAACTAAATTAGCACCATTTGGACTCAGGCAAGCATCAGAAAATAATATGATGTAGAATTAAATTCAACACTAATTAGGTCAGTCAGCATTCCCAGATCCAGTTAAATGTCTGTTCCAGTCAGACTGAAAACTAGAAAAACTAGAAAAATATTGATGCTTTTTAGTCTTTTTGGGCTATTTTTTCAGGCATTTTGGACATATTTTTTAGTTTTGTTTCTAAAAATGTTTGTCATTCTGGACAATGTTCAAGTTACCATGTTTTCCGGATTATAAGTCGCACTTTTTTTCATAGTTTGGATGGTCTTGCGACTTATACTCCGGTGTGACTTGTATATATTAAAATATATAATTTCAGATGTTCTTTAATGTTATTTCACACTGACCGACATGACCACGGAGTAAACATGACCTACAGCTGTGAGAGGGCACGCTAGGCTTGTAACAACGACCAGTATCTGCTGCTCCTGTACCACTGAAAATTAAACATTAACTTAAAGACAACTGAAGCTGCGTGTCCACTAGATGTGATTTTCCCGCACCTAAACGCACCATATCTGAAAATCACACGAACGGTGGGTGGTCACTAGCGGACCACAACATGGTCACATGACAGCTCTGACCAACAGCAGGACGCTACGTGGTCACATGACCGAGCTTTCAGCTGGACAGTCCTGCAGACAAGTCGGATAAACACAGCGGCTCGGCCGCAAACTTTCCCTTTTATTTCAAAAACACTTCAGTGAAAAGTATTTCTGAAAGCATTTGAAGCGAGAAATAATCTGTGCAGCAGCTGAATCTGTCCTCGTTTTAGGTCACTGACGCCTAGTTTAGAAGTTTGAGGACAGTTTCACGATGCGTGGAATCTCTGCACGCCGCATGCAATTTGCATAAAGTAGAAGTCAGTCTACTTTATGCAAATGAGCTGCAGCCCTCTCCAGGTAAACACACCTGATCACAGCTGGAAACACACCACATGCTGGTCCAGTTGCGGTGGGTTTCCAGTGTTCTTTATTCTATTGTTATTATTAAAACTTGCTTTTCAAGATGAAATGTCTGTTCTTGGTCTCGGATTTTGTTAAATTTCCCAAAAAAATGCCACTTATAAATGTTTTCTTCCTATTCATGATGCATTTTTTGAATGGTGCGACTTATAGTCGGAAAAATACAAGTTTCAGTCAATTTAGACAATTTCTGTGTTGTTTTTGGACACATTACAAGGAATTTCAGACATTTTTTAATCAATCTGAACAAGTGTCATTTTAGACAATATTTATGTAATATTTAACACATTTCAAGTCATTTTAAACACGTTTTGGTCATTTTAGACACGTTTTTTGTCATCTTTAACATTCATTTTGAACACGTTTCAAGTTATTTTGAAAAAGTTTTTTCATTTTAGACAATGTTTGTGTAATATAGTAGACATTTTTGTCATTTTTAATAAGTTTCAAGTTAATTTGAAAAAGCTTCTGCCATTTTAGACAGTGTTTGTGTAATATTTAACACATGCCAAGTCATTTTAAACATTTTTTTTCTCATTTTAGAGATGTTTTTTTTTTGTCATTTCTAACAAGTTTCAAGACATTTAGAAAAAGTTTTTTTTTCATTTTACACATTATTTGTAAATATTGGACATGATTTAAGTCATTTTAGACAATACTTATGTAATATCGGACAGATTTTTGTCATTTTGAACATTTTTCAAGTTAATTTGAACAAGCTTTTGTCAATTTAAACACATCGTTGTGTCATTTTGTACAAATTTCCTGTTAGCTTGGACATAGTTTTGTTATTTTCTACAAGTTTCAGGAACTTATGGACATGTGTATGAATGATTGATGCTGTTTTTTTCATTTCAAAAGTCAGACTGACTCACAGAACCCCAGCAGACTGAAATAAACCACTTTATAGCGGCTAACAGCAGGTTTACTGACCAGGCGACTGCAGGATGGCCACCACCTCGCTGTGTCCTCTCTCTCTGGCCTTGTCCAGAGGAGTCTTCCCGTCCTCGTCTCTCAGGTCGGGGTTGGCTCCGTGACGCAGCAGAGTCTGGACAGGAAGCGACACATGAAGGCGGTCAGAGGAGCGATTAGCTGTGTAATTTACGGTGTGTCTTCAGTGTGTTTGTGCGTCACCTTGGCGACTTGTGGGCGTCCGAAGCAGGCAGCGTAGTGTAGAGAAGACGACCTCTGGCCTCTGTTGACGTCTGCCCCCCTCTCACACAGAAACTCCACCTGGAAGGGCAATAAAGGCTCAGATAAGAGGAACTTCACTGGAAAACTCAATAAAAACCCCCCAAAAAGCACAACAGGCAGTCAAAGTGAAACTAGGGAAAAGAAACAAACATCCCAGTGAGGCCAAGTCAGCAGAACATGAAAATATTTTAACTCCCTGAAGAACAAAACCTGAATAAATATCTGAAAGCTTGTTTTTTCTTTTCTTTTTTTTTTTTTTTTAAAAAGGCACAAAAGACACCATTTATCTCACGTTTCAAGTCATTTTGGACATGTTCTTGTCAATTTACATAAAATTTGTGTAATATTTAACTCGCTTCAAGTCATTTCAGACACATTTCAAGTCATTTTAGACACATTTTAGTAATTTCAGACACGTTTCAAGTTGTTTTAGACAATGCTTGTGTAATATTTGACACATTTCAAGTCTTTTTGGACACATTTTTGTCATTTTAGACAAAGTTTGTGTAATATTGGACAGGTTCCAAGTTATTTCAGACACATTTTTGTCAATTTAGACATGTTTCGAGTCATTTTAGACACATTTCAAGTCATTCTAGGCACATTTCTCTTCATTTCAGACACATTTGTCATTTTAGATAATGTTTGTGGAATATTTGACACGCTCCAAGTTATTTTAGACACGTTTTTGTCATTTTAGACAAAGTCAACAGAAATTGGAATTTTTTAAAATCCTGATATGCTTTCTTTTTTTTCTTTTAAATGGCACAAAATACTTCATCAACAGATAGCGTGACAATAAGACACAAGGAGTCAGGAGTTTTGTGTTTTTACCATTTCTTGTGTTCCAAAAGCCGAGGCCCAGTTGAGCAGCGTTTGTCCAACGTCATCCATGAAGTTCACCTCAAAAGCTGCAACACAGAACAGTTATTAGTCACTAAAAATCCAATTCTCAGTCCCACATTTGACCTGCTCTCTGCACAGTTTCACTAAAATCTGGTTCGTTAATAAATTTAAAAGCTGTATGTGGAGGTGAAGTTCATTAGAAAGCTATTTTGTTTATTGTGTAATGTAAATACAGATTCTAGCTGATGTGGACAAAATACGACACAAACTACACACAAGTCAAGCTGTTTATGATTATCTGGCAACACGAGTCACTATATTTACTAATTTTGTTGAAAAAGTTGAGAATTCAGGTTTAGAATGTTTGGCCTCGAAAGTCAGAGCTTCAAACAAAGGGAAAGCTTTGCAGAACTTGTTGGAAATCAAATTAAACTGAAAATCAAATGAATTCTGCATCATGCCAGTAATTAAAAACTGTGATAGAAGCACGCTGACTGAACATGTAAATGGTTTGTCTGATTTAGTATTTAAGAAAAACTAAGAAATAAAGCGTTCAAATGCTAAAAGATGCAGAGAAAACTGCATCTTTTAGCAACTGGACTCCTTATTAGTTTTTCTTTAGTTTCTTTATTTCTTAAGCTTTTCTGTAGCATTTGGACACTTTAGTTCTTAGTTTTTATCCAAAACTATGAAATAAAGTGTCCAGAGTTTTTCTTTTTGCATTGAGGAATTTTATAGCCACCAATAAGGAGGGAAGACTTTGTACAACTTGCTGGAAATTAAATAGTAAATTATGTGTGTAGATTCTCAGTCATCAGGTCATTGTAATGGTAGGAGCCTCAGTAGAAACCAACTGGACTTCTCTGCTACCTGGGAAATCTAGCTGGTTTCTACTGAAGCTCCTACCATTGAATTCTGAATTAACTGCTGCAGAGTGCTTGTGGCTGCAGCTGAGTCACTACAGTTTGAGACGTTCATGTCAGCTGTTCAGCCTTTAGCTCCTCACCTCCGGTGTCGATGGCGTCGATCAGAGCGTCGGTGTCTTTGCTGCGGATACAGTCGATGAGCTGTCGGTGGGATCTCTCTCCTGAGCTGTCGAGGCGTCGCAGCCCCGGGATGCGACCCGTCGACCCGGCCGTGGACTTGGGCAGCGCCTTCCTGCCCTCGAACAGCAGCACCAGCAGGAGGTCCACCAGCCTCATGGTGTCCAGCACGCAGCGCTCGTCTCCTCCCAGAGCCGACTCCATGGAGTCGGGCAGCGCCGAGCGCAGCAGGTCCTGATCCGAGGAGGAAGGAGAGCAGACGTTAGTGGGACTTCCTGGTCTGTACAGAAACAATAACCCCTCCAGGTGAGTGTACGTACGTGCGTGACAACCGGCGAGCCCCTGCACAGCGTGGACAGCAGGCTGACGATGGTGGACACCTGGTTGCTGAGTTTGGAGTCGGAGGCTGAGGGGGCGGCGCCGGTGGAGGGCCGGCCCGGCTTACAGGAGGAGGCGGGGCCGGACACGGTGCCGCCGGCGGCCGCCATGCGGGACAGCAGCTCCTCCGTCAGGCCGTGTTTGGCTAAAGGGGCGGGGTCGACGCCGCGGCGGGTGAAGCGGTCGGCCAACGAGGCGAAGCAGCGCAGAGCACCGTCTGACACCTGCAGGACGGGAGGAGGAACAACAGCTCAGAAACACAGGAACTAGAACCACAGCGGCTCAGAACCACAGGAAGAAAAGGAACCAGAGCTGCTGCTAGCAGGAGGTCAACTAAACCAAGGGTGTCCATCATGCGGCCCGCGGGCCAAAAGTGGTCCTCCAGAGGGTCCAATCCGGCCCTCAAAGTGTAAAAATTACAGAGAAGGCATTAACTGCAGATTGTAAATTAGTAAAACTATAAATTTAACCCTCCCGTTGTCCTCGTTTACGGGCAACAAAAAATATAGTTTCCTTTTCTGAAAAAAATCCAAAAATTCAGCAAAAAAAAATTCCCCAACTCTGGCAAGAAAATTCTTGTAAATATTTTCAAAAAATGAGTAAAAATCTTCAAAAAAAAAAAATCCTAAAAATATCTAAAGTGATTCCATATATATCAGTAAAACTTCTAATATTTTCTTCAAGAACATTCACATAAAAATCTTTTTTGTGAATGTTCTTCAAGAAACATTTTTAACATTTCTTTTTGTTTCCACCAAAAAATGTTCAAAAATATCTCAAAAATTTTGAAAATGCGGAAGTTTTCACTGTGAAAATGTTTTTTTTCTCTCCACATTTTCAAACTTTAAAACGGGTCAATTCTGACCCACAGGACGACACGAGGGTTAAAATAATTTCTACACCATGACAAAATGTTGAGATCATTGCTCTTTTGTGTGTCATTTTTGTAATATTTTGTCTTGTTTTTTGTCTATTTTTGGTCTGACTTTTGCCGTTCCGTTTCTCGTTTTTGTCATTTTGCGTTACCTTTTTGTCTCACTTGTGTTTTTTCTCTATTTTTTGTCATTTTCTTTATTGTGGCCACTTGGTAACTTTTATCAAATTTTTTGTCTCCTTTGTCATGTTTCGTGTCACTTGTCTCATTTTTTGTATCATTTTTTTGTTTTGTGTAATATTTTTAGCCATTCTGGACACATTTTAGGTTCATTTGGAAAAGTGTCATTTTAGACAATGTTTATGTAATATTGGACTGGTTTCAAGTCATTTTGGACACATTTTTGTCATTCCACAGGAGAACATGAAGCCTCTGATCTATTTAACAACTCAAACATGGAACATAAAGTCTGGATCTTCTCTCGACTTCAGTCTGACTTGACGTCTACCTGGTGGTCTTCGTGTTTGAGGAGGCTGGACAGAGACTCGACGCAGGTCTCCAGAGACGTGTCCTGAGGCTCCATCTTGCTGCAGAGTCGGGACACGACGGCCATGGCCGAGTGCAGCGTGTCTTTGTGCACCAGGTGGCCGCTGTCTCTGATGAAGCTCAGCACACAGTTGAGTCCGCCGGCCTCGAACACGGCGCCGGACTCCCGGGTGCAGATCAGCTCCAGCACCTGGAGACACAAACTCTGGTTAGAATAAATCACAAACTTGATGATTTAATGGCTCAACATCTGCTCTAAATCACACAAGTTCTCACTAAAGCCACTTTCCAGGTGGTTTTAGTCCATATTTGTTAGTAAAGTTTAACTTCAGAGGCTTTAAACTCTAAATTTTTCAGTCAAACAACCAGCATCAAGACTTGATAAGAGTCTGAAACATCTCCTTCATTCACAAAAACATCAAACAGAGCATTTGATTTTTAAATATGCAAAAAGAAGACATCTGTAGAAGCAGGGCAGGTCTTTAGTTCTTTCCAAAAACTAAGAAATAACAGTCCAAATGCTAAAAGATGCAGAGTTTTCTCTTAGTTTTTAAAAAAAACTATAAAATAAAGTGTCCAAATGTTCAAAGGTGCATAGTTTCCTCTACATCTTTTAGCATTTGGACACTTTGTTTCATAGTTTTTCTTTAGTTACTTTATTTCTGAAGCATTTCTTTAGCATTTGGACACTTCAGTTATTAGTTCATATGAAAAACTAAGAACTCCTTCATTCACTAAAACATCAAACAGAGCATTTGATTTTTAATTATGCATAAAGTTGACGTCTGTAGAAGCTGGGCAGGTCTTTTTTATTCTTCCTCTACTGTTTTAGACTTAATAAGGACATGTTCTTAATTTTGGCTCTGAATGTGAAATGTGTTCATAATTTAGCCTATATTTAGTGGTTTACCCTACTTTATAATAAAGGAAACTCCTGTTAAATGCAGAGAAAGCTTCAGTCTTTATGTAACATTTATCTGATGTACTGGAGGTGAACAGAAGATCCATCAGAAAAGGTCAAAGGAAGAGAAATCGAATCAGAATCCAACAGATAAAGAGCATCTTTCTGCCTCTGAAGCTGAATAAAGAACCCGACTGTCCTGGGAGTCTATTAATAAGGCACCACATGGTTGTGATCTCCTGCCTGTGGTGGTGGCTCCGGTCCAGAACTAAAACAAAACCAGTCCAAACAGGAGATCAGTATCAGCTGCAGTCATCTGCCTCCCAGTCCAGCGTAATGACGGAGCAGCAGACCAGGAGACACCCTGAACTCACTGGAACCAAACAAACAGAGGCTCCTCTAACCAGGAAATGCTCAGTAACCATCTGGAAGTCCTGAACAGAACCAGACTAAAGGTTTCAGGCCCCAAGTCTTTCATTCCAAGTGTTTTTAGGTCAACATCAAGGCTATAAAACTGATAAATAAGGCAGATTTTGAGGGGTAAAAAGGAACTGGAGGGGTGCCCCAAAGAGACTGACGATGATAAATACTAAGTAAAAAAAAATTTAGATATATTTTTACCAGTTTAATTAACTGGGGAAGTATTTTACGTTTATAAAATGGTTAGAAATAGAAGGAAAATGCAAAAGGGTAAATACAAAAAAATAACTTAAAATTAAATATTGAACAAGTACAATAATTTATTATGAGTGAAAATGTAAAGAAAAACAATAATGATAATTTCAAATCCACAAGTTGTAAATATTTAACTATTTACACTTTAATTTTATTCCACACCTGTCTCCTCTCACCTGCAGTTCACCTGAATATTTGTCACCCGACTGCTGGTCACAGGTGATTTTAAAGAGAAAGCTTTATTTAAAAGCTTTATTTTTATGATGAATCTATAAGTCTGAGATTATTTCTGGAACTTCAGAACACGGTTAATTTAATAAACTTTTAACTGGTTTATTCTGAGAAATGTAAACGAAGAGCAGGAGGACGTCTGATGTCCAAACAGAAGAAAACAGATGCAGTAAACGGTCTTTATTTTATTCACAGCTGCAGGTTTTTGTTCAGTCTTTTAGAAACACCTTCAGTTCTGTTGCTGCAGCAGCTGGAAGCTCCACTGTCATTATTTTTAATCAGCCTGATTACAGGTTCCGTTAATTAAATCAGAATTTATTGATACCGTATTTCCTTCAATTAAAATCCAGGTCTGTGGTGATTGTCTATAAACACCCCCAACTAACAGCAGTCAGAGGAAAAACAATCTGGATAAAATCTGTCTGCTAATAAGTCACAATAAAAGCCATGTCAGGAAATAAAGGGCTTTAATTTGTGGGGGAAAATCTTTTATTTTGAAATATCTGCATCCCAAATGTTAGAGGTTCTGAGGTTAGCTTGTGGATTTAATCTGAAATATTGTTCATCTGTGTTTGTTTCACTGGAGGTTTTATTTTGGCGTTTTGTTCAACTTCCTGTTAGATTAGTGACTGGGTGCTGCTCATAAAGACAAACTGGGAATCAAACTGCTTCCTCTAAAGTCTTTACTGAAGTGTTAAAGCATAAAGGAGTGACTTTACTGGAGCATAATAAAACCAGTCTTTGTAGTAAAATAACTTTACTCTCTTTAGATAAAAGCATCATAAAAATCCTCATAAAGACCTAGAGTTGAGGTGAATAAAGGCTCCGGTCTTTGAGGAAATGCAGCGTGTCGACCGGGGAAGTGCAGAAAAATAGGAAATAAAAACCGCCAACTGTTTAGTTTATCACTGATTAGACTGGTATGATGGAGGAACACATTAAACACTGTAGATAATAATCAGTTAAATTCTTCCTGAAACCCAAAACCAACTTAGTGTTTTTAAGAAAACACCAAAATGTTACCATTTATGAGCTAAAAACTGTAAAAGCAGAATCATCTTTAGGTCTTTTGTTTAGAAAATCGACCAAAATAAAGCTTTAAATTCTGATATTTTACTGAAACAGGTTTTTTTGTTTTTTGTTTTTTTTTTTTAAAAAAAAAAAAAAAAAAAAAAAAAAGAAGAACAAAAATAAATGGTTTCCAGTAGACAGATTTGGGAACAAGCTAAAAATATTGGAGTTCTCGGTGCAGCTGTGAAGTCTTCAGTGACTCACCTGTGACCAGCAGTCAGGTGATTGTGACCCACAGGTGAGTCACTGAAGACTTCACAGTGAACACAACTAAAAAACTAAACAAAAACCTGCAGCCGTGAAGAAAATGAAGACAATTTACAGCATCTGTATCAGACGTCATCCTGCTATTTGTTTAAATTTCTAAGAATATACCAATTAAACGTTTATTAAATATCTAATAAATTACTGTACTTGTTCAGTATTTAATTTGAACTTTTTTTTTCTGGCTTCAAATTCTAAAAGAAGTCTGCTAATTTAAGATGTTTTTAGGACCAAGTAGCTTGAGAATGTTTTCAGTCTTTGCCAACAAAAGAATCACCAGAAGATAAATAAAAGAAAACATTTTTGTGTTTTGTGGACCAAGAAGCAGATTCTTGATTTAAACTTCTTGTTTCTTATTCTGTAGTAACCGGGTAGTGTGTTTTTCTTTCCAGGTTTCTGCTGAACTCTGACTTTCCTACTAGGGCTGCAACTAACGATTATTTTAATAATTGATTAATCGGCCGATTATTTTTTCAATTAATCAATGAATCGGATAAAAAAAAACAACACATTTTTAATTTCAGCCGCTTTATTCAGAAAGAGAAGATTTGGACTGACAGAGCAAATAAGATCATTGCAGTGAAGCCTTCGTCTTCAACCATCGACAGAAGCCTCATGCCAGTGACCATCATGTTGAGGATGCTCTCAGTCAGGACAGATGCTTGCTGTGGTGGACATGATGTCTTGCTAATCATGAAGCCTGTCATTGTTTGCTGTTCATGAAATGAGAAAGATAGTGTGAGTATGTATTATAGCACAATTTACAACAACTCAGTAATTATCTTGTTTTATTTGCAGTATTAGGTTAAGGCATGTAAGTAGTCCAAAGAGCAAAACACAAAGTACGCACGCACACACACACACACACACACACATAGATAGATAGATAGATAGATAGATAGATAGATAGATAGACAGATAGATAGATAGGACACGCACCATAAAAAATACTAAATAAGTTACTTTAACCCCAGTCTAAATGCAGTTCATCCTGCCTCACTCCAACACAGACCAGTGTCTTCACTCAGACTGTCAGAAAATTGAGAATTGAAAACTTGAGGCTTAATCTTTAAATTATTATCACCATTGTGGGCAAGTTACGTTTATTTATAAAGCATATTCAAACCCTGCTTAAGCTGATTAAAGTGAAATAAACAGGTTCATGCACGCGCGCTCACACGCAGACACACACACACCCACACACACACATGCCCTATCACTGTCATTAATCAGCTAACAAACGCTAGCATCAGGAGAGCTAGTAGAGAGACTAACTAGGGCTGGGCGATAAATCGATTTTATCGATTAATTCAACTTTATACTTAATGTGGATTTGTTTTAATGAAAATCGATTTTCTCATCAACATCCGCCACCAACGCCTTCCCGCTGGGCTCCCGTAGTTCAGAGTGCGCCCCCCTCCCCCCCGCGCTTGATACACAAACAACATGGCGGCGAGCGGTGCAGATCTAAAGGTACGTGTCCACTAGATGCTATTTTCCCGCACGGCAACGCACCACATCTGAAAATCACACGGACGGCAGGCGGTCACTAGTGGACCACAACATGGTCACATGACAGCACTGACCAACAGCAGGCCGCTACGTGGTCACATGACCGAGCTTTCAGCTGGACAGTCCTGCAGACAAGTCGGATAAACACAGCGGCTCGGCCGCAAACTTTCCCTTTTATTTCAAGAAACACGTCAGCGAAAAGTATTTCTGAAAGCATTTGAGGTGAGAAATAATCTGTGCAGCAGCTGAATCTGTCCTCGTTTTAGGTCACTGACGCCTAGTTTAGAAGTTTGAGGACAGTTTCACGATGCGTGGAATCTCCGCACGCTGCATCCAATTTGCATAAAGTAGACGTCAGTCTACTTTATGCAAATGAGCTGCAGCCCTCTCCAGGTAAACACACCTGATCACAGCTGGAAACGCACTGCAACCAGACAAGCAGCTACATGCAGCGCATTTCCAGCTGTGATCAGGTGTGTTTACCTGGAGAGGGCTGCAGCTCATTTGCATAAAGTAGACTGGACTCCGTGCAGAGATTAGGTAGGGGGTTAATAAAAAAAAAAAAAAATCGGATAAATCGTGAATCTGGATTTTTTGTGAAAAAATCGGAGATTTTTTTTTAGGCCATATCGCCCAGCCCTAAGACTAACGTTACATTTCCTGACTGTAAAACAGAACAAACGTAGGATATTGTAGTGACTTACCTGCTGTTGAGCTCCTTCATCCTCATCGGAGACTCCAACGTGTTTCCGTTTCAGGTGCTGCATCGTCATCGTGGTGCTCCCATACATCATATCACTTTTGTAAAGCTTGCATGTTACGCATGTTTTTTGTTTTGTGAAGCGTGAAATGCTGCCACACTTTTGAGGATTTCGGTCTAACCGTTTTCTTCGTGTTGGTCATGTTTCGTTGAAATTACTCTGAATTTACTTTCGCTTTGCCGCCACCTCGCTCTGTTCAACTCGCTCTACAGGTGGATTTATTAAAAAAAAAAAAAACTTTATTTCAGTCAGCCAGCATTGACAAAGCTCTGCAGGTGAAGTAAACGGCTCCGCGACATGGAGAGTGACGCATGAATCGCGTGACACAACGAATCGTTAATGAAATTCGTTGCCAACGCTTTTAATAATCAATTATTATCGATTTTATCGATTCGTTGTTGCAGCCCTATTTCCTACAAAGACGTCTTCTTTAATCTGTGATGGATGAGGTCCTGTCAGGTCATAAAGTGTCCTCGTAAACACGTCTTCCTGCTCTGAGGATTTATTAGTGGGACATAAACCGATCCGTAAACAGACTCGTGACTCGAGTTCGATAACTAGCAGCTGCCTGGAGTCAGAAAACCAATCCTGCGATCACAAATCATTCACATCATCAACTCGTCTGGAGGTACAGAACCAGCTTTTTCAGGTTTGGTTGATTTTATGGAGTAATCTCTAGAATCCGCTGCAGATGTATCAGTCATGTGATCTGTCCGGCGGGTCACATGACCTCCTCCTACCTTGACACACTGCTCGGCCAGGTCCCTGCTGGTCCGGTTGTTCAGCTCCACCACCACCAGCCGGTTGCACAGCGCCTTGATGGCCCCGTCCACACCCACGATCCTGCGGGTGCACTCGGCCGACACGTCCAGGTAGTAGGTGATGGCTCGGGCCGTGACCTCCAGCACGTTGTCTGGAGCGCTCTCGTCCAGGAAGATCTTACAGAGCGCCGGGAGGAACGTCCGAGGAGGACACCTGATGGAGGAGAAAGAGTCAGCTGACCTTCTACCACCTGCGAGGTGAACGTCTGATTCATGAACGGTAAAAACTCACGTCTCGAAGCAGCGGTCGACGTTGTCAGACATGAGCAGCAGCATGCAGAGCTGCTCCAGGGCGATGAGCTGCATGTCGCGCTCGTCACCCTGACCCATCTGCAGCCACTCCAGCAGGGTGTCTGGGTCCACGTCCGCCATGATGGCTTGCCTGGAGGGGCAAAAGAAGAACACACTCAAACACTGTAAATACAAACGGTATGTCTGAGGGCTCAACTATGAAGTCAGCTTAATGAGTCAGCAGGTATGTGGAGCCTAAAGTCAGAGTTTTCAGTATCATGAAGGTGGTTCTCTTTCAGCCTGGCTAGATCTCCATGGCAACTGATGCTACACAGCTAGATATCCATGGCAACTGATGCTACACAGCTAGATCTCCATGGTAATTGATGCTGCACAGCTGGATCTCCATGGTAACTGATGCTGCGGAGCAAGATCTCCATGGTAACTGATGCTGCGGAGCTAGATCTCCATGGTAACTGATGCTGCGGAGCAAGATCTCCATGGTAACTGATGCTGCGGAGCTAGATCTCCATGGTAACTGATGCTGCGGAGCAAGATCTCCATGGCAACTGATGCTACAAAACTCGATCTCCATGGTAACTGATGCTGCGGAGCTAGATCTCCATGGTAACTGATGCTGCGGAGCAAGATCTCCATGGTAACTGATGCTACACAGCTAGATCTCCATGGTAACTGATGCTGCGGAGCAAGATCTCCATGGTAACTGATGCTACAAAGCTAGATCTCCATGGTAACTGATGCTGCGGAGCAAGACCTCCATGGTAACTGATGCTACAAAGCTAGATCTCCATGGTAACTGATGCTGCGGAGCTAGATCTCCATGGTAACTGATGCTGCGGAGCCAGATCTCCATGGTAACTGATGCTGCGGAGCTAGATCTCCATGGTAACTGATGCCATGGAGCTAACCTGTTCCAGGTTCTGTTCAGAGTTCAGATTTAAATCGGCTCTAAGAAGCGTCTCCCTTTAACTAAATCATTTCCTGACGTTTATTTATCAGCGATCCAGATTCTCTGTGAGGGGAAATGTTTTATCTGTAAACCTGCTGATCTGAACGTTACTAAAACCACTGAACGAAGCCGTTACAGAATCACACACTGGATGCACTGCGTTGCCATGGAAACACCTGGTTGGTGATGCAGAAATCGTACAAGTATGTTTTATGTTTGGTCTGTTTAAACTGCTGCTGACAGAACACTGATTAGAACTTGGGCTCCAAATCTACTTATTAAAGCTCAATCTTATTATTTTTAGCTTTCAAAAATGGAAACAAAATAATGTTGACAAGCTGTTTGATTGTTGTCACAACGGCTATGTGGTTCTATGCTCGTTTAGAAGTTTCACATGAGAAAAAATGGGTGGAACTGACAAAAAAATTGAAAAAAAATCTCATTTTGCAAAATGTTTTTCTTTTAAAGTGCCTTTTGAATCTTTTTAGAAAGATTTACTGACTAATGGGAGTTTTAAACACAATATTTCACTTCAAATTGACTTTTACTTTGAATAAATGAAGCACAACATCATCTGATTTTAACTTCTCTAATCCTGATTCAGAACTCTGCGCTGACAGATATTAATTTGATGCGTACAAAGGGAAAGCAGGACTCTTTAATACTATTTTCCAGTATTGTAGTTCCTCCTCATATATCGGAGATGTAAAATCATATTTAAATTGGTCAAAATAAAATATTCAAGATGTTTAAGGGGAATTAATGCACATTTCAGTGATCACAACAGAATTTAAGACCTGTGAAGGTTAAAAACAACATTTGAAATGACTTAATAAAACATTTTAGGACTTTAGATAAAAATAAAAAAAAAAACAGTGCAAAAGATCCATGCATGTTTTCAGCATCAGTCTTTGTTTATAAAAAAGCAGTAAGAGGATAAAAAAGACTTGACTGGAAGTTTATTCGAGTCTGAGCTTAAATTCAACCATTTCGTTGACTGAGAAACATCCAGAACTGAACGAGTTAAAAAAAATAAATATCACCTTACAGTTTAAATCTACAGATGACACTCTCCTTGGTGTGTAAAAAATGGAGAATCTTTAATTTAGACAACCAGTTTAAGACAAAATCTGACTTTTATCATCAGCTCCTAATACTGAAGAATTTGGATTTTATAACACACAGTCTGAATTGTGATCGTTACTGTTAATATTTGTGATTAACAGTCATTTCCTACAAAATAAAAGCCTCACCTGGCTCCCGGTTGGCTGCCCGGTCTGGCTCAGCGCCCAATCACTGCTCACAGTTGTGTCGCTGAGTGGGACTCATCAAACCAACTGGACGGAAGGAGGAAACGCCGAGGAGGAAGCAGTAGTCGCTCTCACAGGGGATTCTGGGACATGAAGTCTCTCTACCTGCAGGGAAAGAGGGAGACATTAAAATAAGTTTCATTCTGCTGAAGATTTCTGATCACAGAAACACAAATAACCATCTGTCACTCATACAGGCACCGGATAATTCCTGGGCAACTGCAGTCCTCTATACTAGGTAGAGGGTAATTCCTGCAGTCCTTTATACTGGGTAAAGAATAATTCCTGGGTGACTGCAGTCCTCTATACTAGGTAGAGGGTAATTCCAGCCGTCCTTTATACTGGGTAAAGAATAATTCCTGGGTGACTGAAGTCCTCTATATTGGGTAAAGGATAATTCCTGGACACCTGAAGCTTGAGCTCACATGGATAATTCCTGAAGTCTATAGTTAAGCTGGGAAGGGAAGTGTATAATACTTGGGCAACTACAGTCCTCTACACTGGGTAGAGAATAATTCCTGGACACTTGACGCTTGAGTTCATACATACAAAGAACTGGATAATTCCTGAAGTCTATAGTTAAGCTGGTTTACGCAGGGCAGGGTATAATTCCTGTGAGACTGCAGCTGGGTTACACAGGGCACGTGACTATTTCCTGGATGAACAATGGCTTTATGTGGGGCAGCAGAAAATTCCTCGACAGCTGCGGTAGTTTCACGGAGCACCGGGTAATTCCTGAATACTACAGCTGGTGCATGAAGGGCAGTGGGTATTTCTTGACCAGTATAATTGTTATATGGGGCAATAAAAAAATTCTACTACTATTCAGCACATAGCAGATCTTAAAGAGACAGCAGATAAGATTCCTGGATGTTTGAGATTCGCGGAAAATTCTTGGAACCCACTGTCACGTTTGTTGTTTAGTTTAATCAGCTCAATTCAGGGGGTTACCTGTTTCTTTGTACATTTTCAGACCTGAAAGTTTTTGTATTTTCACCCTGAAAAAACCCCAATAGAAATAAAACTATCTTGTTTAGTCCACGACCTTCAACTGTAAATCTTGGACTGGTTACAGGCAACACTGGACAAGCTTTGACTTACTTTGAATAATTAAATCTGTCAATGTCCAAATCATCTGGAAAACTTCTAAGTCATATTAGATTATTTTTTAGTTATTTTGGAGGAATGTGGTCTAAAATATCACAAAACAGTGGAAAATCTTGATCAGACAGCTAGTTGATTATTTGTTGCAGGTTTGGTTTGGTTGCTTTTGTGTTTGGTTCTTGGCGTATTTAGTTGCTGCTGTCGTGTCTGGTTGTTGTCGGCGTGCTTGGTTCTTGTCGCGTTTGGTTGTCGTGTTTGGTTGACGTCGTGCTTGCTTTAGTTGTCATGGTTGTTGTCATGTGAATAATTCCACCAGCTGATCCTGGAAACAGAAATGAATCCACCGCTTCGTTCACGGCCGTGCGATTTGGTTTGTTCACGTTAAATCCGGGAGCAGACAAGCTCCAAGTTTCCAGCCCACAGCGTCCCGCTGCAGCAGTGCATTCTGGGAGTCGGATGGATCCAGGCTAAGTTGATTAGGGCCTAATTTGAAGGCTGCCTGTCCGTCTGACAGTCTCTCTGTCTGTCTGGATATAAACCGGCTGCACTAATGCAGATCCTCTTATCACAGATTAATCATCACAATGTGCCAGACAGCGTCCCGGCCTCCTCTTCTACCTCTCACTCCTCCTCCTCTTCCACCTCCTCCTCCTCTACCTCTTCCGCCTCCTCTTCCGCCTCCTCCTCCTTCTTCCTCCTCCCTGTCAGTTTGTCTTTCATCACCAACTTTCTACATCCAGATTCAGGTCAACAGAAAACACTTTTCCTGCTCAGTGAGGACAGAAGCCGGTAAATGTTTTCTCCCTAACACAACAGAGATTATTTCATAACCAATCAGAGTTCAATCAGCGGCAGCAGCTCCAGTTCCCACCTGATATGAGCTCACAAACACGGAGATGATGGATTTATTTCAGCTATCGGATGAGGAATCACAGCGACTTGGGACTGAGCTGACTGAAAGGAAATCAAGAACATTTGCACTGATTTTTCCTCATGTTAACCCTCTTGTCTTCAATTACGGGCACCAAAAAATATTGTTTTCTTGTCTGAAAAAAATTCAAAAAAATTCTGCAAGAATCTGAAATCTGAGTTTGATTTCACTAATTTTAAAGGTTTTCTGCAGTGTTTCCATCAATATGTTAGTTTAAAGTAATTTTTTAAAATCATTTTTTGGTGGTTTTTACGCCTAAAAGAGCATTTTAACTAGTTAATAGAATATTTAAGAAGCCATGACACCAAAAAAGTGCTTCAGGATGATTAAATCTAAAAAGAAACAATCAATAATCCAGTTTTAAGCATCTTTAACTTGAATTTCTGACACTTTAGAAGCTGAAATCTGAGTTTTATTAGACAAATTTTAAAGGTTTTCTGCAGTAGATTGAATATGTTAGTTTTAAGTAAATCTGGATCACTTCTTTGGTGTTTTCTTTGGAATTTTTTCAGGAATTTCACTATTTAATAGAACATTTTAGTAGCTGAGATACCAAAATGTTCTTCAGGATGATTAAATCTAGAAAGAAAGAAGCAATAATCCAATCAAACATTTTTAACCTGAATTTCTGAATAAATTTTTGGTTTTCTGCAGTAGCTCAGTGAATATGTCAGTTTTCATCACCTTTTGGGTGCTTTTTGGACCTGAAAAGAGCATTTTAACCAGTTAACATAATATGACATTAAGATGACATTTTTTATGGAAGAAAAAAGTAATTTCACTATTTAGCAGAATATTTAAGACGCCATGACACCAAAATGTACTTTAGGATGATTAAATCTAAAAAGAAACAGGAAATAAATCAGTTTTACGCATCTTTAACTGGACTTTCTGACTTCAGAATCTGAAATTTGAGTTTTATTTCATTAATTTTAAAGGTTTTCTATAGTGATTCCATCAATATGTTAGTGTAAGTCACTTTCCATCATTGTCATTTTTTATGATTGAAAACAGTAATTTCACTACTTATAATATTTAATATGCCAAAATGTACTTCAGAGTGATGAAACCTAACAAGAAACAGTTTTATTTCACTAATTTTAAAAGTTTTCTGTAGTGGTTCCATCGATGTGTCGGTTTTATGTCATATTTGATCATTTTTTGGGTGTTTCTGTGCCTGAAAAGAGCATTTTAACTAGTTAATAAAATATTTAAGAAGCCTTGACAGCAAAAAAAATGTTTCAGGATGATTCAATCTAAAAAGAAACAGGCAATAATCCAGTTTTAAGTTCAAAATGTGTGTCAACATTTCCTTCAGTTCAGACTAAAACAACCTCAGGGTTTTAAACTCAAACTGGAACAGCACAAGTCTTTTTTTTTTTTTACTCCAAAACTCTTCAAGGCTTCAAAGGAAAACAGCAGAAGTTGTGTTTTAACATGAAAATGAAATAATGTTGATGTTGTCTCAGAAAAACTGTAAAACCAAAAGAAAAAGTCTGAAAATGACCTAATTATGGAAGTTTTTGCAGATTCACTATCGGATCAGTTTTATTTTAAAGTGCACTAAAATGATTCATCTGTCTTTTTAAAATGTTAATAAAAGGATCTTTTTTCAACCCCTAACAGGCAATAATTCGGTTTTAAGCATCTTTAACTTGAATTTCTGACACTTTAGAAGCTGAAATCTGAGTTTTATTTTAAAATTTTTTTAAAAGTTTTTTGCAGTGGTGCCATCAAAAGTTTAAGTCGCTTTAAGTCATTTTTTATGCCTGAAAAAAGCAATTTCCCAAGTTAATAGAACATTTAAGAAATCAAAAGGTACTTCGGGATGATTAAATCTTAAAAGAAATAGATAATTCAGTTTTAAACATATTTAACTTGAATTTCTGACACCTCGGTGCTGATATGAAGCTAAAAACTGAGTTTTATTTCACTAATTTTAAAGGTTTTCT
This sequence comes from Amphiprion ocellaris, assembly GCF_022539595.1. NCBI lineage: Eukaryota > Metazoa > Chordata > Actinopteri > Pomacentridae > Amphiprion > Amphiprion ocellaris. The sequence goes on along the minus strand of NC_072785.1, from coordinate 31,836,942 downwards.
GCAGTGGTTCGATCAATACGTTAGTTTGAAGTCTTTTTTGATCATTTTATTGTCATTTTTTGTGCCTGAAAAGAGCATTTTAACTAATTAATAGAATATTTAAGACATCAAGATACCACAATGTACTTCAGGATGACGAAATGTAAAAGGAAATAGATGATAATCCAGTTTTAAGTGTCTTTAACTTGAATTTCTGACACTTCAGAAACTGAAATCTGAGTTTTATTTGACAAATTTTGAAGGTTTTCTGCAGTAGATTGATCAATGTCAGTTTGAAGTCATTTTTCATCACTTTATTGCCATTTTTATGCCTGAAAAGAGCATTTTAACTAGTTAATAGAATATTTAAGAAGCCAAGATACCTAAATGTACTTCAGGATGTTTAAACGTAAAAAGAAAACAGGCAATAATTCAGTTTTAAGTATCTTTAACTTGAATTTCTGACACTTCAGAAGCTGAAATCAAAGTTTTATTTCACTAATTTTAAAGGTTTTCTGTGGTGGTTCCATCAATATGTCAGTTTTAAATTATTTTTAATCACTTTCCTAGCATTTCTTATGCCTGAAAAAAGTAATTTCACTATTTAATATAATATTTAAGATGCCAAGATACCTGAAAGTACTTCAAGATTATGAAATCTAACAAGAAACAGGGAATAATTCAGTTTTAAGCGTCTTTAACTTGAATTTCTGACACTTTAGAAGCTGAAATCAGAGTTTAATTTCACTCGTTTTAAAAGTTTTCTGCAGCGGTTGTATCAATGTCAGTTTAAATCATTTTTGATCACCGTAGTCATTTGTTATGTCTGAAACGAGCATTTTAACAAGTTATTGGAACATTTTGTGCCATTTCCAGCAAGAATGTCACAGTTTGAGAGCAAAAGTGCAGCAGAGATGCTGTTTTCAACTAAAACAGACAGTTTGTATTGATAATATTTTATTTAAAAAAAAAAAAAAAAAAGAATAATTGTTTCATTTTCTTCAGATGTAGTTTGAGAACACAGAAAATAAGACAATACAAATTTAACGCGATTTGGAAAATATGATGAGAAGATAGTTAAATAAAAGATTTGTGCACATAAATAAATGTTGGTTACATTCAAGCTATATTTGTTTTTTTATTTCTAAACTGTGCAACTGAATGAAACAGACGCTCAGTAAATGAATCCGTCATTAACAGGAAGCTGACTGGAGGATAATGAAATCACACTACAGGCTGACGACATTAAATCTGGCCGATAAAACTTCACAAATTAACAAGTTTCAGCTCTGAAAACGTGAGAAATCATTACTTTAGTGTGAATATTTTGTTAATCAATTCATCATTGTCGCCTTTTGGCTGCTCTGGGGGTTCAGGCATATGGGTTCTGTAAAGCGTCTCGAGACAATTTGACTGTAATTGGCGCTATATAAATAAAATTGAAATGAATTGAATCATTCGTAAGGTTTTCAAGCAAATATGTCAAAACGTTTAGCTAGAATCTATTTTATGTTGATTTAAACCGGATGTAAACTAGATATCTATGGGTTTTCAGACTGCTGACCTTTAAAATTAGTGAAATAAAACTCAGATTTCAGCTTCTGAAGTACAATTTGGAATCTTCAATTCAATTCAAAGAACTTTATTTTCCTTTAGGAACTTGTGCCAGAGCATCTGTGTGTATACTGTACACACAATTCACGTACACGACAACATACATAATAAACATAAGCAACATACTAAACACACAACGCACCCAACATATCAGAGACAGTAGATAAAAAGACTGGTAAAAATTTAAGATTAAAAAAGTATATGGTATCCTTACAAAAGTGCGAGGTGCCGAATACATAGATAATAATTAAAAAGATTCTAAAAAGGTGGTAGTAAAATAAATAAAATGGCTCAGTCATTCACAGGTCTGATGGATGTGGGCACGAAACTTGAAATGGCTCTCTGGGTCTTAAAAATGAGTGACCTGTATCTCTGACCTGAGCGGAGCAGACTGTAGTGTCTGTGCAGTGTGTGATATATATTAAGTATTATATTAGTAGTATATTATATTAAGTGAAATTATTGTTTTCAGGCAGAAGAAATGACAATAAAGTGACTAAAAATGACTTAATCTAACATGTTGAGTGAGCTACTGCAGAAAACCTTTAAACTTAGTGAAATAAAACTCTGATTTGTGTCAGAAATTCAAGTTAAACATGTTTAAAACAAAATTTTTTCCTATTTCTTTTTACATTTAATCATCCTGAAGTACATTTACCTATCTTGGTTTCTTAAATGTTCCACTAAAGAGTGAAATAGTTTTCTTTTTCAAGCATAAAAAAAAAAAACACAAAAACATGATCAGAAATGACAGATTGGACAAAACAGAACATGATGTTGGCTGCTGTTATTTTTGTTGTTGATTTCCATCTAGATGAATTATTTAATCAGCTGTTTGGGCTCGAAAATGTCAGAAAATAGTGAAAATCAATGTTTCTCAAAGCACAAGATTTAAAATTACATTCAGTTTCTGAAACTTGAAACTATTCACATTTAAGAAGCGACAAGAAAATTTACTTTTTTAACTGGAAACTTACATTAACCAAGGACCAGAACAGCTGGTAAATTATTTAATAGCTGAAAAATATTACAAGATAGCTACTGGGACATTTCTGTACTAAATTATGTTTACAAACAAAAACATTAATCTAGTAAATAGTAAGTGGTTTGGTGCTTTTGGTCGGTTATTTTCGACTTTTAATAACTCCATTAAAGCTGAAAATAATAGTCATTTCTATTGTTTGTTAATCTGCAGACAATTTTAATTAAATTAGTGGTGAATTGTTTTGACTTTGACATTTCAAAATGTCTTGTTTTCTTCAACCAACACTCAAGAAGTCAGATATACTCTATTTACTGTCACAAAAGAGGAAAGAAACCTGAAAATACTCACATTTAAGAAGATACAGGAATATTTACTTATTTAAACTGAAAAACTACTTTAACTGACGACCAGAACAACACTACAAGGCATCTACTGGGACGTTTTTGCACTAAATTGTGCTTGTATTGCTTACAGACAAAAACATTTATCTAGTAAATAACAAGTGGATTGATGCTTTTGGTCGGTTATTTTTTACTTTTAATAACTCGATTAGAGCTGAAAATAATAGTTATTTTTATTGTTTGTTAATCTGCAGATGATTTTAATTAAATTATTGGCGAATTGTTTTGACTTTGACATTTCAAAATGCCTTGTGTTCAACCAACACTCCAGAAGCCAAATAAACTCAGTTATCTCTCATGATTGACTTAAATCGTCGCCTCTTGTTGGATGAAAACAGTAAAACTGAACAATCAGTCAAACATTAGTAAGAGACGTTCAAGTTTCTGCTGATGAATCACTGCAGCTCTGAACTCGTCACAAGTCTGTTCAGAGTCACAGATGAAGTATTTAAAGTCCAAGCATTAAAATAATAACCTGAACATCTATAGGACAGTAATCTGGGGACTCAAGCTGAGGATGAAGCTCACGTTTGACCACAGAAAGCTCCAGAACTGTGACTGTCTTTCCTACTAGATCAGCATGAAATAATCAGAGAGAGACAGAAACGGGCCACAGGGAGCAAATCAAAGTCTTCTGGAGCTTATTTTTCCATCTTGTCGAGGCCTCCTTGAACAAACCTCCTTTGTTTGTCACTTTAAACTCACACAATGTCACAAAGTCGGCCGGAGGCAGCGAAATCAGCCGGTCCAAAGCTGGCTGTGTGACCCCGAGTTTCATCATCTGACCGGGGCGTAAGGAGGCTAATTATTTCATCAGACTCAAATCAACATAAGAGGATCTAGCAGGGCCTGGTACTGGCGGCGTTAATCCCCACAGCTCGGTGTCCGGCCGGTTCACGGAGCTTTAATGGTCGAGTCGGGCTGAGTTCTGAGCATTAGAGAGTCCCCTGGAAGTGGAGCTAACTGGTTAGCAACTGCGCTGTTGTCAGGTCGCTAAAACAAACTGGAACTGCTGGGAAATATCACAAACACACAGCCAGGAACCCCACAAGCTCAAATAAAGATACACGTCGGTTTGTTATCCGGCGTAAAATTAAATTAGAGGCAGAGAACCCCGGAGGTCTGCGAACGTTAGCCGGTTAGCCGCCGTTAGCACCATGCTAACGAATTTAGCCGAAATAACATTTTTTAACAAACCACAGCTTCAACATAATTAAACCCCGAACTCTGAGCGTTAAAACAACCGTTACGACGCTTCACGGTATTTAAATGCCCAGTTAACGTCGTATTTATGAGCCAACTGTAACCGCGGCCTTGAACTCCGAACGCGAACCGCGGGGCTCGAGTTCCGGGAGAGCCGGGAGGCCGCGACGCAGCAGCGGACACCCGCCACGAGCGAACCCGGCGCCGCTGCGGGACTCACCGTCTTTTCTTTTCGGCACAGAGACGCTAGGCAGGCGGCTGGATTCTGGTGCTCTGGGTCCGGGGGGAGGTGAGGAGCCGTCTGGAACGCCGATATCGGGGGTTGAATCAAGGCGTTCCCATTTCTTCGGAGCCGCTGTAAGGAGGCCACGGTGGACGGCGGGCCGGTAAACACTGAACCCCGGACTGAAATGGAGAGCCGAGCCGACCCAGGCTGATGCGTTCATGGACAGTTTCTAGCTCGGAAAAAAGTTCATCGTCCAAGAGCTGGTAGTTGTAAAACATCGTGATGAAGCTTTAAAGTCTTCATACAATAACACATTTATTCATGTCTCACATTTCATATGAAGCCTTAATATAATATCCTAAAACATCTGGAAGGGTTTGGAAAATCATTATAATTTAGAGCTGTTTACAAGCAAACAATTTTCAACATAAAAGCCAAAAAACCGAGCTGACATGAAGTCACCAACATGTACTACAGTTTTATTTCTCTGCTGTTTCCTGTCAATAAATATAAGATAAGATAAGATAAGATAAGATAAGATAAGATAAGATAAGATAAGATAAGATAAGATAAGATAAGATAAGATAAGATAAGATAAGATAAGATAAGTCCTTTATTTCTCCCCACGCCAGGGGAAATTTACATTGTTACAGCAGCTTATGTAGCAATAGACGTAGTAATATGAATAAAATAATAATAAAACAGTAGTAATAATATTTACAATATATACAGGGGTGAGAGATGAGGATGAAATGGTACAGTATTGACACACTGTAGGACAATGTAGTATAAAGTGGCTTAAAAAAAATAAAGTTTAAAAGTGCAAAGATGTGCAGTGCAAGAATGTCTGTGCAAATTTTATGGTTTGGGGTGGTAATGATATAGTCCAGTTTATGTTAACATCAGCCAGTGATGCTGATGTTGTTCAGTCTTATAGCAGATGGAATGAAGGACCTGTGATAGCGTTCCTTCTTGCAGGGTGGATGTCTCAGTCTGCTGCTGAAGGAGCTGCTTAAAGACCCCACAGTGTCATGCAGTGGGTGAGAGGGATTGTCCATGATGGATGTGAGCTTTGACAACATCCTCCTCTCACCCACCTCCTCTATGGAGTCCAGGGAACAGTCCAGGACAGAACCAGCCCTCCTGACCTTCTGTTTAGTCTCTTTCTGTCCCTTTCAGTGCTCCCTGCTCCCCAGCAGACCACTGCATAGAAAATAGCAGACGCTACCACAGAGTCGTAGAATGTCCTGAGCAGAGTCCTGCACACTCCAAAGGACCTCAGTCTCCTCAGCAGGTGGAGACCACTTTGGCCCTTCTTGTACAGAACCTCTGTATTGTGTGTCCAGTCCAGTTTATTGTTGAGGTGAACACCCAGGTATTTGTATGTGTCCACCATGTCAATGTCCAAACCCTGGATGTTCACCGGTTCAGTCTGGGGTGTCCTCCTCCTGCGGAAGTCCACGATCATCTCCTTCGTCTTACTGGCGTTGAGCTGCAGATGGTTTCGCTCACACCAGTCCACAAAGTCAGAGATGACCATCCTGTACTCCCGCTCGTCCCCTTCAGATACACACCCGACAATGGCTGTATCATCGGAGAACTTCTGGAGGTGACAGCTCCCAGAGTTGTAGTGGAAGTCCGATGTGTACAGGGTAAAGAGAAAGGGGGACAGACTGTCCCCTGTGGACCTCCATGCTGCTGACTACCACATCAGACACACAGTCCTGAAGCCTCACGTACTGTGGTCTGTTGGTGAGGTAGTCGATGGTCCAAGCAGCCAGGTGACAGTCTACTCCTGCTCCTTCAAGCTTTACCCTAAGCAGAGAAGGCTGGATGGTGTTGAAAGCACTGGAGAAGTCAAAGAACATATGTTATTTATGTTTCTGCCCTCAGGTCTGCTGCTATTTTAGCATTTACTATTTATTTTGTTTACAGCTTGATTCAATAGTGATTTAAATGTTACATTTCTTTAGTTTTGGTTGACAGATTTTGCATTATTTTGTGTCAATTTTTATGTTTTCTTTTACGAATTCATTTTCTATATTTTTTTTGTATTCTATTTTATTATGTAAAAAAATTATTTCATATTTTGGGTCCGTGTATATTTTGGCAATTGGATTTTCCGTTCTGAAACGGGTATTGAAAAACAAAAGACGAATGGTTATTTGATTTTCGTTTTAAAATACAAAAATCAAAATTGAAATACAAGGTGTTTTTCCTTTTCATGCTCAAAAGGGACATACGATTTTTTTTAAATGCTTTGATTTTCATTTTATATTTAGAATAGCAAAAAAATTAAAATCAGTCACAGACAGAAACGAAAAATGTCAGTTTTTTCCTTTTCTGAGACCGGAAGCGGTCATCAGCAAGTGTGGAGCCAAACTGCTGCGGCTGTGCCAGTGACGACATCAAGATTCTCAGGAGGGCGGAGCCAGAGAGCAGTGATTGGTCAGACTGACTGAGAGCCAGAGAGCAGCGATTGGTCAGACTGAGACTGAGAAATGTGGGCGGGACTCTCTGTCCCGCCCACATTTACGGCTTCTGCTGTTTACCTGCTGCTGCTAACAACGTTAGCATCCAAAAGTGAAGATAAACTCTACAGGTAAGTCATTTTTGTAACTAGTTGTTCTCTTCTCCACATCTGGACAACATCACATATAAAGCAGTGAAGTTACTGTAAGTTAACATCAGACTATAACCTCTGATATAAACATGTTCTAACATCATGTTTTAAAATTGTTCTGTAAATCTGAGGTTTCCTCATTTAGTGCTAATGCTGATGCTACATCAGGTTAGTCAGTGTCATAAACTAGTTAACTGTTAGCTGTAGCTAAGTTTCCTGTAGATCACAGCTGATCGATCATAACGGATCGATAACTGCTGTTTTAATTATAAGCAGATATAAATAAATCTATGTTAATGTTCCTCCACAGAACTGTTACTGATGAATGTTAATCTCTCAGTTCAGTTCTGAGTTAATATCTCTGTTCTTTGCTTCAGTTTTTTTTCTCTACAACAGTGTATGGTGAGATAACTGTGGAGCTCATGCTAATGCTAATGATACATTAGAATAAAATAGAATAAACCTTATTGTCCATCTAAGGCAGTAAAGTGGTCTTTAGCCTCAACCAGGACAAACATTTCCATAAGATTAAAAAATGATAAAAACACAACACACTATTATGTTTCATTCATGTGTTCACTCTGATATTTAATGTTTCAGACAAAAAAAAGTCTTGCACTTTTTACACTGTTTATTCACCAACACTTTATTTAATAAAAGTCCCATCTAGTTTTTATGAGGAATGTGATGTTTTAATTTCTCTGTGAATAACTGCAGTCTAATGCAACAGCTGGAGTTGTAACATCTGTCCTGATATTGATCATGAAGTATTGATCAGAATACTTATGGTCAGCAGTCATCCCTGAAGTTTTACATTAAAATCTTTACTTGTGTTGTGAACTTTGGTAAGAAGCAGAAACTTTAGCGTTGCCATGGATACATGAGTGTTAAATTCTGTCCATGTTTCCATTTTGGGAAATTCAGTCCAGCAGATGAGTTTGTTTTTACTGCCAGCTACCATTCAGTCTGAGATATTAAGAATAAATAAATGTGCATAATGTGGAAATGAACAGATTCTATTTTTATTTATTCCTACAGTGGATGCAGAGAAAGTTCCAGAATGTGGAGGAATTTAGTCTCACAATCACAGACAATAAATATTATCTGAAAGTCGGGTTATTGTTGTTTATCAGCACAATACAAAAAGATTAATGTTAGAAATATTCCAGTTAAGACTCTAGAATATCATGATTTATGTAAATTTACCTCAATAATATGAATGTTCAGGTTAAGATTGTGCAGTGAAATTTATTATGTAAGTTTAGCTGATTAAAGTTTATGACTCTGCACTACAATATTATTATTTAAATTTACATCATTATTATAATATTTAGGGTCAGACTCTACAGTATTGAGATTAAGAAATCAAATATTCTATAAAATGTAAATACACTGAACTCATTTCGATGTATTTAAGTGAGAGTACAATATTATTTGACACAAATCTATCTAAATCAAAATTTTAATCATTTTTACTCCAAACATTTACTGGACTGATTTAAATATTAAAATCACTCCTTTCTAATCCTCTGCTGTACGTTTAAACCTGAGGCCTTAAATAGAAACACACAAGTATCTGATTGAAGGAACTTCTGCATTTTATTTTATTTATTTCATTATTTTATTTCATTACAAACAATATAAAGTGTATTATTTTTCTAAAGTGTTATTTTATTCTATTCAAACCCAGTAAAGACAAACAAAGAATCCACTTGTTGAGTTTTAAACCTTTTACTGATTTTATTGATTTTCTGCTGCTGTTAGAAAAAAGAACATTAATAAATGAACACCTGGACAGGTGAGACACGGTGCAGCAGGTGTGTGTGTGTGTGTGTTACAGTGTGTGTGTGTGTGTTACAGTGTGTGTGTGTTACTGTGTGTGTGTTACAGTGTGTGTGTGTGTGTGTGTGTGTGTGTTACAGTGTGTGTGTGTTACAGTGTGTGTGTGTGTGTGTTACAGTGTGTGTGTGTGTGTTACTGTGTGTGTGTGTTACTGTGTGTGTGTGTTACAGTGTGTGTGTGTGTGTTACTGTGTGTGTGTGTGTTACTGTGTGTGTGAGTTACAGTGTGTGTGTGTTACTGTGTGTGTGTGTTACTGTGTGTGTGTGTGTGTGTTACAGTGTGTGTGAGTTACTGTGTGTGTGTGTTACTGTGTGTGTGTGTTACAATGTGTGTGTTACAGTGTGTGTGTGTGTGTGTTACAGTGTGTGTGTTACCTCTGTGTGTGTGTTAGTGTGTCTGTGTGTTACAGTGTGTGTGTTACCTCTGTGTGTGTGTGTGTTACTGTGTGTGTGTTACAGTGTGTGTGTGTGTGTGTGTGTGTGTGTGTGTGTGTGTGTGTTACAGTGTGTCTGTGTGTTAGTGTGTGTGTTACAATGTGTGTGTTACAGTGTGTCTGTGTGTTACAGTGTGTGTTACCTCTGTGTGTGTGTGTGTTTTAGTGTGTGTGTCTGTGTGTGTTACAGTGTGTGTGTCTGTGTGTGTGTGTTACAGTGTGTGTGTGTTACAGTGTGTGTGTGTGTGTGTGTTACAGTGTGTGTGTCTGTGTGTGTGTGTTACAGTGTGTGTGTGTTACAGTGTGTGTGTGTGTTACAGTGTGTGTGTCTGTGTGTGTGTGTTACAGTGTGTGTGTGTGTGTGTGTTACAGTGTGTGTGTGTGTTACAGTGTGTGTGTGTTATAGTGTGTGTGTGTGTTACAGTGTGTGTGTGTTACAGTGTGTGTGTGTTACAGTGTGTGTGTGTGTTACTGTGTGTGTGTGTGTGTGTGTGTGTTACAGTGTGTGTGTGTGTGTGTTACAGTGTGTGTGTTACAGTGTGTGTGTGTGTGTGTTATAGTGTGTGTGTGTTACAGTGTGTGTGTGTTACAGTGTGTGTGTGTTACTGTGTGTGTGTGTTACAGTGTGTGTGTGTGTGTGTGTTACAGTGTGTGTGTGTGTGTGTGTTACAGTGTGTGTGTGTGTTACAGTGTGTGTGTGTGTGTGTTACAGTGTGTGTGTGTGTGTGTGTTATAGTGTGTGTGTGTGTTACAGTGTGTGTGTGTGTTACAGTGTGTGTGTGTGTGTGTTACAGTGTGTGTGTGTGTTACAGTGTGTGTGTGTGTTACAGTGTGTGTTACAGTGTGTGTGTGTTACAGTGTGTGTGTGTGTGTGTTACAGTGTGTGTGTGTGTTACAGTGTGTGTGTGTTACAGTGTGTGTGTGTGTGTTACAGTGTGTGTGTGTGTGTGTGTTACAGTGTGTGTGTGTTACAGTGTGTGTGTCTAGCTGGAAGATGAACATTCACAGTTTTACATTCTTGACTTTTTACAGCTTTGAGTTGTTAAAGTGCTGATTTGTCCCTTTCAGGCCGCCGTAGTCGTCCTCTCATGTGATTGGTCAGAACAAACTGAACCAACAAATTGTCTGGACACAAAAATAAACTCTTTCTGACATTCATCCATTAGAAGACACTTCCACTGGTTGATTATTTCTGATGAAAAACCTAAAAACCTCTGGAGGAGATTGAATGAAACTGATCCTCGTTTAGAAGAAACTAAATCACTTCATGGATCCACAAACATCTGGAGGAGAAGAAGAAGGCGAGGAAGAAGAGTTTGTTTGGAGATTAAAGATGATTTCATAACATCTCTTTAGATTTACTGACTAAAAACTAAACAAGTAGAGCAGAAAAACGCTGCAACAAAAGAACACTTCTGAAGACAGAACACCTGAATGTACTTCAGGATGATTAAATCCAAAAAGAAACAGGTAATAATCCAGTTTTAAGCATCTTTAACTTGAATTTCTGACACTTCAGAAGCTGAAATCTGAGTTTTATTTCGCTCATTTTAAAGGTTTTCTGCAGTGGTTCCATCAATATGTTACTTTTAATTGATTTTTGATCATTTTATTGTCATTTTTTATGGATGAAACAAGCATTTTAACTAGTTAATAGAACATTTTGTGCCATTTCCAGCAAGAATGTCACAGTTTGAGAGCAAAAGTGCAGCAGAGATGCTGTTTTCAACCAACACAGTTTTTATCTATAATATTTAATTTAAAAGTTTTAATAATTGTTGGATTTTCTTCAGATGTAGTTTAAGAACACAGAAAATAGATGATACAAGTTTCAGTATATGATGAGAAGCCAGTTAAATAAAAGATTTTTACATAAATAAATGTCAGTTACATTCAAGTTTTCTTTGTTTTTAGTTTCTAACTTGAGCACAAAAGTACAACTAAACTAAATCAGACATTAGGTTTCTAAAATTCTCCAGATTCTCTTCAGCCTGATTCTCCTCCAGGAAAACTTAATGATCAGTTTCTAATAAATAACTGGAGAAGAAAACGTCCTCATGTTAGTTTTAACTTTAATCAGATTCCAGTTGAAGCTCTTTGATTCTTTCTCTTCATTTCATCCAAACAGAATATAAATGTGAACATTTAGTGTTAAAACTGAAGCAGCAGAAACAAACTTTAAAGTTTTCATCAATTGATCAGAATCAGCTGCTCTGGTAGAAAACTTCCATGTGAACCTTTCTAGTTTCACTAAAGAAGCAACAGACGACTGATTGAACTTCAATAAATGTTGATTAAACAGCTGCAGAATAAAGACAGAGTTTAGTTTCATCTCTGCTGTTCTGTTTTCAGATCTACACGGAGAATAAAGGCTGATTTCATTTCTGAAACAGGAAACAAAACTTGATGTTGGAGGATTAAAGTTACGACCAGTTTAATCCTCTAAACATTCAGGTTTAAAAAGGAATGTTGTCTTTAAAAAAATCACCTAAATGACACAATTTACCAGACAAAAAATGAAAAAAAAATACAAGAATCTTCAGATTTTCAACTTTCCGATGGTCCCTGAACCTATCACATGTTCATAAATCTGAGCAATCAGGATCCATCAAAATTCTACAAGCATCATTTAAAAATCCCAGCAGTATTTGTCGATGGGTTATAAACAAAATGACTTTAAATTTGACCAAAAAAGCACAAAACAAAAGTCAAAATGACTCAGAAATCCCTTCAAAATTCAACAAAACTTCAGCAAAATAAGTAAAAAATGACTGAAATATGTTCAAAATGACCCAAAACGAATGATTACTGGAAACCTACTTGCTCAAAATGACGCATTATAAAATGTTGACCTAATGACTCAAAACTTGCTCAAAATTGCTTGAAACTTGGCCGAATAGTTGCCAAAAAAAGTAAATAAATGAAAAAAAAAAGAAATAATGGAACATTTCTCCTAAATGACTCAAAAGTTGTCCAAAATGACTTGAAATGTGTTGCAAATGACTCAAAACTCATTTGAATTTGTGCAAGCAGACTCAAAATTTGTCCAAAACAATTGGAAACTTGTTTAAAATTACTGGAAATGTGATTTTTACTTTAAATTTGTTCAAAATTAGCCAGAAATTGGAACCAAAAACGAGAAAGACTCCTGAAATAACAGAAAATGTGTCCTAAATGACTAAAAATGTGATTTAAAGCCGTGGCTCTAGAAGTGCCGACTGCAGATGGAGGGTTTTTATTAGAGCTGGAGGTTCTCAGGTTCTGCTTAAAGACAGAACATCTTCCTGGTAGTTTATTCTCAATACAAAGTGTTTTTCTGTAGATTGTTCAACAACATTTATGGATGTTGGACTTAAAATAAAATGATTTTTTTTAGAGTCTCAGCTCACTTTTTCTTCTTTATTTTGGTTAAAATGAGGAGAATTCATTTCAGTTTGATCTGTTTTTCTGAGCAGAAATGAATTTAAAGTTGAAAAGTTGTCTGTTGCCTCTTTAACTTTTCTAAATGATTGATCTGATTGATTAGTGACAGAAGAACTGATTATTGATGAAAACATGCAGATAAAACAGAATCAAACTGTTTCCTGTTTCTCATCAACTGATTTATTTCCTCCAGACAGTTTTAGTTTAATTATTTAGAATCAGCTGAAGAAAACAAACTTCAGAATCCAACAGGAAGTTCTGTTTGCTTTGAAATGTATTTACAGGTTTAACTTTGAACATTTTTATTTCTGATGTAGTTTAGATCAAGTCTGATGCTTTTATTTGTTAAAGTGAAACTCAAACATCTGGAAGGATTCAGTCGCTTTAAACATCGATGATCAGCTGAAGTTAAACTTATAAAACCAGTTCTAGTCAGGTAATCAGCAGTGAGATGTCACTGGTTGGTTTAGTTTCTGTGATGTCATTGGTCGGTTTAACTTCTGTGATGTGATTGGTCGGTTTAGTTTCTGTGATGTGATTGGTCGTGTTAGTTTCTGATTCGACCCTAAAGTGCCTAAAAAAAAACGGTGCTTGGTGCCGGAAGGTAAAAGTACCGTTTGTCCCTACGGACAGTGAACGCACCGTGCTGATCTGATCTGATCTGAGGTCAGGCGTCTCACAGGAAGTTGGTTTTTAGCGTGATGCTCGGCGAGGACTTGGCGCCGCTAGCTTTAGCGCCGTTAGCTTTAGCGTTGAGACTCTGCTGGTTTCCTCTGACGGCGGCTTCCAGTCGAGACTTGAGGTGAGGAGATGACGAGATCAGAGACCTGAGGAGGAAAAATGAACATTTAGGTTTAAAAACTCACAGAATATACTCATGATGAAGCATTTTTACTACATTTGTTTTCTCCTTCAGAATAAAAGCTCAGAGCAGAAGTTCTACTGAATCTTCTTTAAATGAATCTTCCAAATTAAACGTCTGAGTTCCCATGGAGAACTTGTTCATCCCAACAAGATTAAATGACTTTAATTAATCCAGAGCTCTATGTAACTTTAAGAACCTGAATCATAAACGAATCAGACGGATTAATCTGCTGCTTTGTTTCCAGGAGTCTGACTTCGTGGTAAAACCAGCGACTAAATGTGGATCATTATTAGAAATGTCACAAATGTTTAAGTTTAAAGTAAACCAATTAAAAAAGTGACCAAAAGTTCACAAAAAATGTCCCCAAATGACTCAAAACTTTAACTCTGAAATGAGAAAAATGTGTCCAGACTAATAACATTGTTCAAAATGAGGTGAAACTTGTTAAAATGACAGAAAATCCATCCTTATTGACTCAAAGTTTTCCAAAATTACATAAACACATCCCAAATTACACAAATCCCATCTGAAATAGTAAAAACTTGTCCAAAGGGACTCAGAAATTGTCCAGAGTTACTTGTAACATATCCAAAATCCTCAAAATTCAAAATAAGCAAATAATTTGTCCAAAATGACCTGAAATTAGTTCTAAAATACTCAAAAATCTATGAAAAAAAACTTGAAACCAGCTAAAATGACACATTTGTCTCAAATGACTAAAAATGTCTGAAATAACAGAAAATTTGTCCTAAATAACTTTAAATTTGTCCAAAATTACTTGAAACTTGTCCAAAATTATTTAAAAATGAACCTGAAAAACTTGAAACCTGTCCAAAATGACGAAAACCTCCTAAAGTGACAGGTTTTTCCTAAATGACTCAAAAATTGATCTAACTCAAAATAATTCAAGAGAACGACCTCAGGAGGTTTAATGATGCGTTCACTGACCCTACCTGAATACTGCTGGGTGTTCTAATGATGCGTTCACTGACCCTACCTGAATACTGCTGGGTGTTCTAATGATGCGTTCACTGACCCTACCTGAATACTGCTGGGTGTTCTAATGATGCGTTCACTGACCCTACCTGAATACTGCTGGGTGTTCTAATGATGCGTTCACTGACCCTACCTGAACACTGTTGGGTGTTATAATGATGCGTTCACTGACCCTACCTGAATACTGCTGGGTGTTTTAATGACACGTTCACTGACCCTACCTGAACACTGTTGGGTGTTATAATGATGCGTTCACTGACCCTACCTGAACACTGCTGGGTGTTTTAATGATGCGTTCACTGACCCTACCTGAACACTGCTGGGTGTTCTAATGATGCGTTCATTAGAACACAGATATGTTGTCAACAACATATCTGAAGAGAGTGAACTCAGACTGGCTCAGGACATCACACAGTGTCCTGAACATCCTCTCCACACTGAGTTTGAGCTCCTAGCCTCTGGCAGGAGATTTAGAGTGCCAAAGGCCAAATCAAACAGGATGAGGGACTCTTTTGTAGCCCAAGCCATCACACAATTAAATTTGAATCTTAGAAAAAGATGAATGGTAGTGATGTGGAATGATGGTCCTGCCTTCAGTTGTCCCTCGTGGTGTGTGGTCACTTGTCCTTGCCAGCATTTTCCTTGAATCTTTGTGATAGTGATTGTGTTTGGAGTTGTGCTGCTATGTTTTGTGTTTGTTGTTTTACTCACCTGCAAAGCAAATTTCCCTCAGGGGACAATAAAGATAATTGAATTGAATTCACTGACTCTACCTGAACACTGCTGGGTGTTGGGGTCCGAGTCGCATCAGGTCTTTGAGCGCCGCCTCATGCAGCGACCTGGATGCCGAGGGGGCGGAGCCAAGAGCGTTTTCATCCAATAGGAAGGAGATGAGGAGAGGAAGCAGGAAGGAGACGAGATGAGAACCTGAAGGACACAAACAGGAAGTTAACGTTCTGTTAAACTGCTGCTGATGATGAGGTCATTTTAAACTAGTTTAAACTTATTTTGTACAACATTAAGTAATTTAAACATTTAAATAGCTTCTGACATGTTTTAGGTCATTTTTTCAACTTATTCTGGAAAATGCTCAAATAATTTTGGACAATTTTTGAGTTATAGTGGATGAAGCTTCACCAATTTTAGAGTTTTTGACTCATTTTGAGTCATTTTAACAGTTTCTGAGTCATTTTTTGATGAATTTTGGACGTTTGGATGACGTTTATGTTGGTGAATGGTTTATATGAAGAACTTTAACTGTCAGTCAAACATGTTTAGGTTCACTGTTAGTTGCTGCATTTCTGACATGTAGAGAACAAATAATTCAATAAAAATCACTCAAACTTGTTTAAAACGACACATTAGTCCAAAATAAACGACTCAAATATTACCTGGAAGGTAAGAATACATTAACCCTCATGTTGTCCTGCAGGTCAAATTGACTCGTTTTAAAGTTTGACATTTGGGGGGAAAAAAAATATTTAAAATTACTCTAAAATGGTCCAACATTACTGGAAAAAACTCAACGATTGATCCAGAAAACAAAATAAAACAGTAAACAGCTGAAGATTGTACAGTACTGTGTAGTACTGTGCAGTACTGTGTAGTACTGTGCAGTACTGTGTAGTACTGTGCAGTACTGTGTAGTACTGTGTAGTACTGTGCAGTACTGCACAGTACTGTGCTACTGACGCTGTGTCTCCTCTGCTGTCTGGATTAAAGCCTCCATGGCTCTGATTCCTTCCAGAACTCCGTTTAGTTCTTCTGGACTCTGAGGGCGACGTCGTTCCACCTGCTGAAGATCAGAAACACCAGGAACCTGAATTTAAGTCACGATTGAATTGCTTTTATTCTGTTTTATTGGTTAAACATCAGCAGCTTGTTGATAAAGGATTTTATAAAATCACATCTTTTTGGATTTTTACCAGCTGAGAAATAAAAATACTGAGATTTTATCAGTTAACTTAAATTTACTTACATTATTTTACTTTCATAAACATCAATTAAATATTTTAGTGTTCATGTTGTTGAATGTCAGACATCTTTACAATTTACAAAATGTTCTTGAACATATCGGTGTCTTTAAAGACTGAAATAATGAGAGGTCACAGTTGTAATCATTGATCCTGTAACTGATATTTCCCAGGTACTCGCCTCTATAGTTTACTGTATTTAACGCCTGGATCCTGACATAGATGTTTTATTTCTAGGATACACTCATTAAAGTCCATGAAGAGCTGAATGACGGTTCTTTACCTGCAGGAACCGGACCAGAACCGGGCCCAGGGCCTGGATAAACGGGATGGAGACGGCCGGAGGAGCCTGAAACACCGACGTTAGCAGCTGGTAGCATCGACTCACCACCTGGACCAGAACACAGACCAGTTAGTGCTGGTTCTACTGGAGGGAAACCAGCTGGAGGATGGCCTGGGCCAGGAAGTCTACCTCCATACTGGGACAGGAAGTCTACCTGCATACTGGGACAGGAAGTCTACCTCCATACTGGGACAGGAAGTCTACCTCCATACTGGGACAGGAAGTCTACCTGCATACTGGGACAGGAAGTCTACCTGCATACTGGGCCAGGAAGTCTACCTCCATACTGGGCCAGGAAGTCTACCTGCATACTGGGACAGGAAGTCTACTTGCATACTGGGACAGGAAGTCTACCTCCATACTGGGACAGGAAGTCTACCTCCATACTGGGACAGGAAGTCTACCTCCATACTGGGACAGGAAGTCTACCTCCATACTGGGACAGGAAGTCTACCTCCATACTGGGACAGGAAGTCTACCTCCATACTGGGACAGGAAGTCTACCTCCATACTGGGACAGGAAGTCTACCTCCATACTGGGACAGGAAGTCTACCTGCATACTGGGACAGGAAGTCTACCTGCATACTGGGCCAGGAAGTCTACCTCCATACTGGGACAGGAAGTCTACCTCCATACTGGGACAGGAAGTCTACCTGCTGGGTATTCTGGGATCTGAACCGGGTCAGCGCTATGTTTAAAAGTCTGAAAATTTTAAATCACTGAGATGAAACTGGAGGCGACATTGAATCTATGAAATCACCTCCAAGTTCAGGAGGAAGAACTCTGTTTATCGGTTCTATTCACTGTTTTAATGGTTCTGTTCATTGTTTATTGGTTTTATTCACTGTTTAATCGTTTTATTCACAGTTTCTGTGGTTTTATTTACTGTTTTATTGGTTTTATTCACTGTTTCATTGGTTTTATTCACTGTTTCATTGGTTTTATTTGCCATTTTTGTGGTTTTATTCACTGTGTGGTTTACGTGTTTAATGTTTCTTGTTACCTTGGAGGAATGTTTGACTAATTACATGATAAAAACATTTAAGTTTTCTGCAGCATTCCAAAACATGGATGTTTACAGGAATCACTGACATTCTGATTCTCAAGTTTGTCATTTTGGACCAAATCCGAGCCATTCTGAGCAATTTAGAGGCACTTTGGGCACGTTTGGATTTATTTGTTAAGGTTTTGAGACATTTGGTATCTTGGACAACATCTGAGTCATTCTAGAACAGTTTTTTAAATCATTTTGAACACATTTTTGTTATTCTGTGAAAATCAAGTTTTTGTCATTTTTGATTAAATCTGGGTCATTCTGGACAAGTTATTTTGGAGAAACTTGAGTTATTTTTGACAATTTTTGAGTAATTTTATGTTTTTTTTTCTGTCATTTTGGTCATTGAGTCCTTTTTAAATGTTTAGCAAGTCATTCTGGAAATGTTTTTGTTCTTTTGGGCAATTTTTTGAGTAACTTTAGAAAAGTTTCAAGTAATTCTGCGCAAATCTTTGAGTAATTTTGGATAATTTTCTGTTATAGCTAACATTTACTGGGTCCTTTTAAGCAACTATCAAGTCAGTTTGAACAATTTTTAACTGATTTTAAACATATTTTTGTCGCTCTGCAATTTTTTGGACTCACTTTGTACATTTTGTAAGTAACTGAAGACAAATTCTAAATTGTTTTGGACAACCAACTATCAAACTGAAACGACATGAGACTGTCCTTATAATGGCTCACAGGGTGCCCTTCAGTCAAACTGAAAACTAAAAATAATTCAAGTAAAAATCTTTTCTTTTGTAAAGCTGCAGGGTTTTGTTGTCGTTTCTCTGAATCTCTGTAACGGAGGGTGAAGAGTTTAAAGTCACTCCAACCACAAAGACACAACAGACACACGAATAAAAACCCAGCAGGAAGAAATAAAGCATCCTTTAACATCTGGAAACAACATGGAGGAACTCCTTAATGTCGACTGGAAACTCTTCATGTTGAGTTTTTATGTTTTACCGCAGAATTAAACATGTCTGCAGCTTTTATAGATGTTTTGTGTTTAAACTTAATGAACTGAAACCGTTTGAAGTGATTTAAAGTTGGATCTCACAGCAGCGTTGGACTAAATGATGATAAAACCCTGACTGCTGGTGACAGAACCTTCAGGACCCAGTTTGGTTCTGGTACTGACCAGCGGGTCTTTGGACTCCATGCTGGCGGTGAAGCGCTGCAGACTGAGCGCGTGCAGAGGCTCCATGATGCAAACATCTGGACCGGCCGACAGCAGGAAGACGGTGAGAGCAGTGAGGAGGCTGATCTGGTCCACGACGCAGTCCGACGAACCTGACGACAGATTGGACCAGTTTTAGGGATTTAAGATCACTTTAGTTATTGCACATTTTTAGTTTCATTGGACAAACCTGAACACCAACCTGCTGATCGTCTTCAGGTCATTTTAAACAAGTTTCAAGTCATTTTGGACAATTTCTGAGTAATGAATAATTTTCAAGGCATTTAGAGCACATTTTGAAATCATTTTATCCTTTCATTGTCAACAGGTTTCAAATGATTTAGGTTGGGTGCAAAAAGTGAGTAACTTGGGCCAAGTTTTTACTTGTTTTGGACAAATTTCAAATCTTCGCTGGCAAGTTTGATGTCATTTTGTGCCAATTTAAGTTGCTCGGAACATATGTTAATTTCCACTATTTTGGACAAATTGTAGTTATTTTAGACAAAATGTAGTCATTTTTAGTTTTATTAGAAAAGTTTGAGTCTTTTTTGACAAGTTTCATGTCACTTTGAACAGGTTTTTCTCCACAAATTTTGCTTCATTCTGGACACTATCTAGACAATTGTTGGACAAAAGTTTAGTCATCTTGGACAAATTTAAAAACATTTAGTAATCTGGACAAGTTTTGAGATTTTTTGACACATTTCAAATCAGTCTGTGCAGGTTTTTTTCATTATGGAAGAATTGTGATTCAATTGTGTACAAGGTTAAAGTTATTTTGGACAAATTTGAGTAATTCTGGATAATTTCAAAGACCTTTTGGACAAATCTTGAGTCATCTTCAACAAATTTTAGTCTTTTTGTTGCCAAGTTTCACGTCACTTTGAACAGGTTTTTCTCCATAAATTTTGTTTCATTCTGGACACTAGCTGAACAATTTTGGAACAAATATCAAGTCACTTTGTAGAACTGCGTTGTCATTTTCAACACATTTCACATGATTCAGTGATCTGGACAATTTTCTGTCATTCCGGACAAGGCTTTGAGTCTTTTTTGACATGTTTCAAGTCAATCTGTGCAGGTTTTGTCGTCATGGAAGAATTTAGATCTATTTTGGACAATTTTGGAATAATTTCAGACAAATCTCAAGTCATTTTGAGTAATTTGGAAATGTCTGACTCATTGTGGACTAGTTTTGAGTCTAAAAGGACAAATTTCTGTAATTTTGGATGATTTCAAAGTCATTTTGGACAAATATTGAGTCATCTTAGACAAATTTGAGTCTTTTTGCCAAGTTTCCAGTCATTTTATATACATTTTTCTCTTCGATAAATTCTGATTTATTTTGGACAATTTTTAAAAAAAATAATTCCATTTCAAATGCTTTTGGGACATATGAACACAATCAGTTAGTATTCAAATAAAATATCAGACTAGTTGTAACTAATCGTTGCGTTAACGGCTGTATTACAGGGTTTTTGCAGCTTCATGGACGTTAAATTTAACATGTTTTTGGTCCACTCTGATGGATTTAAACACAGCTGAGTGCCTGAAACAGTCATTAACCCTCATGTCGTCCTGCAGGTCAAAACTGACTCGTTTTAAACTTTGAAAATGTGGGAAAAAAAATATTTTCACAGTGAAACTTCTGATGTCCACATTTTCAACATTTTTGGGAAATCTGTGAACATTTTTTGGTGGAAAAAAAGAAATGTTAAAAATGTTTCTTAAGAACATTCACAAAAAACTCAACCAAAATCCAGCGAACTTCAGTTGATTTTTATGTGAATGTTCTTAAAGAAAATATTATTAGTTTTACTGATATATATGGAATCACCTTAGATATTTTTAGCATTTTTTTGAAGACTTTGACTAATTTTTTGAAAATATTGACAAGAATTTTCTTGCCAAATTTGAGGGATTTTTTAAAAATAAAATTTTTAAGGGAAACTTTTAAGGAATTATTGGAATTTTCTTCCTGAAGGTTCTGCAAATTTTCAGAAATTTGTGGAATTTTTTTGCTGAATTTTTGGATTTTTTTCAGACAAGGAAACAATATTTTTTGGTGCCTGTAAATGAAGACAACAGGAGGGTTAATAAGTCTAAAGAGAGTTTCTATGTGAATAGAAACAACTACCAGAGTCCCAGAGAATCAGCAGAGTGTTCAGAGCTGATCTCAGCAGCAGCTTCCAGGCTCCTCGACTTTTCTCCTGTCGACTCATCGGAGACGTCAGAACCGACTTCAGGGCCCGAAGAGTCGCCTGAACCACCAAACCCAGACCCACTCCGGAGGCTGCCGCCGGGGCACCTGGGAAATTTATTACAGGAATTAGAACAAATCCAGTCCAGTGTGTGTGTGTGTGTGTGTGTGTGTGTGTGTGTGTGTGTTACCTGTGTGTGTGCTGGGCTGGTGTACCAGCTCTCTGAGGACCCCCAGCAGCAGATAGAGGACTGTGGGGAGGATGGAGACACTTCCTGTACAGAGGACAGAAACGGCCCAATCAGAGAGGCTGATACTGAGGAGCGCTAACGTTAGCAGCTAGCATGAGGAGGTTGAAGTTCTGACCTTCAGGAGAGCAGATGGACGGCAGCTCAGAGAGGACAGAAACCGCAGAGGACACGAGACGACAATCGCTGTCAGTCAGAGTCCAGGCTGAAGAACCACAACCTGAACACACACATAGAAACACACACACAGAGACACACACAGACACACACACACACACACAGAGACACACACAGACACACACATAGAAACACACACACAGAGACACACACAGACACACACAGACACACACACAGAGACACACACAGAGACACACACAGACACACACATAGAAACACACACACAGAGACACACACAGACACACACAGACACACACACAGACACACACACAGACAGGTACACATGCAAAAACACAGTTTTGATCAAACCAGAGAATAAAAATTTACTGCAAGAAAAACTTTGGTGGCTGGCAAGATATGAGTGTGAAAAATCTGCAATGTGTGAAATTTGAAGTAATTGTGGACAAATTTTAAATAATTTTGGAACATCTGTAACTGTAATTTTGGACAAATTTTTGAATTATTTTTGAATAATTCTGGTCCAGTTCTGAGTAACTTTGGACAGTTTTCCAGGAATTTCAGACAAATTCAAAGTGATTTTGAACAAATTTCGAGTCATTTTGGAAAATTTTTGAGTCATTTTGGTCAAATTTCAGTCATTCAGAGCAAATTTTCAGTCACTTTGAACAGTTGTTAAATCATTTTTAGACAAATATTAAGTAATTTCAGCCAGTAAGTCATTAAGTTAAGTCATTTTAGACAATTTCTGAGTTGTTGACAATTTCATTAATAATTCTAAACAAAGTAGTTGTAAGTTTTCATTAACTTTTTTACAATTTTCGTGTCATTTCTGACAAATTGAACTTCTCTAGAACCCTTTAGTTTCCACATTTATTCGCTGTTTTGTCCCCGTCTCCCTGAATCTCTAAACTAAGGGGTTTATCTGCTGTACTGATGAAATTATGAAGCTCAAAAGTGATAAATCTGAACCCACCTTTACGGACTTCAAGGACCTGGAACTCTGGAAATATTCCCAGTATGAAGGTAGAACTCTGGTCATTAATAAAGTTACTGGAGATGAAGAACCAGGTGATTCTCAGGAGGTTATAGATGAGGTATTGATTGATTTTCTTATTGGTCAAGTTTTAAAATTCTTTTACATAGGTTTTTGTCATTTTTGTCATTTCATCTGAGTCATTTTCAACAGGTTTCAAATGATTGTGAAATGTCATTAATTAGTTTTTACTTGTTTTGGGAAAATTTCAAGTCGTCAGGGACAAGTTTCATGCCATTTTGTGATTCTGAACAGATGGTCGAGTCATTCTTGAGTCAATAATTTTTCTCGATCGACTCCTCTTCCTTTCTTACCGGTCGGACTGGTCCCGGCCAGTTTTGGACTCAGCTGTGGGAGTTTCCGGACCAGAACGCAGAGGCAGAGCTCCAGAGCTCCGAACACCAGCGATCGACCGGGAATCAAACCTCCGGTGTCTCGTCCTTCTCCGAACTCTGGCAGCGTTTCCTTCTCTGCAGCTCCGTCGTCCACTGAGGACAAACAGAGACGCTCAGCTGGAGTCTGAGGACTTTATTATCATTATATTAATAAAATAATTCTGTGTTTACCTTCAGCAGAGTGACGTTTCTCCCTGACGTGCTCCTGAGCCGCCGTCACGATCTGCTGCAGTAAATCCAACACGGCGAGCTGAACGGACGCCGACTCTCTGGTCACCATCAGTCTGTGGAGGACGCTGAGCAGCTCCACGCTCAGAGCCTGGAGATAATCACGGAGTTACAGCGTCAGAACAACGAGTCTGAACACCAGCAGGTTTATAGATGTAACAGAAGGACCTGCTCATCTTTTTCACCTCATTTTCAACAAGTTTCACGGCATCTTGGACAGTTTCCACATAATTTCTAATCGGTTTAAAGTTATTGACAGCACATCTTAAAATCCTTTTAGATGGGTTTTTGTCATTTTGAAAAACCTGAGTCATTTTCAACAACTTTCATGTAATTTTGTCCAAAATGTGAGTAATTTGGGCCAAGTTTTTACTTGTTTTGGACAAATTTCAAGTCATCATGGACAAGTTTCATGTCATTTTATACCAATTTAGTCACTCTGAACAGATGGTTAAGTCATTTTCAACCTTTTTTGAGTCATTTTGCACAGATTTTCAGACATTTTTGCCAAGTGTTGAGTTATTTTGGACAAATGTTTTTCAATTTGAACAAATTTCAAAGGTTTTGGACAAGTTTCAAGTCTGCCACAAGATTCATGTCAAGCTATGCAATATTTGACTAATTTTGGCCAATTTTTGACTTGTTCTGGAGAAATTTTTGGCATTTTGGATCAATTTAAAGTTAGTTTGGACAATTTTTGTGCCATTTTGGACAAGCTTTAAATCATTTTTGCCAAATGTTGCGTCATTTTGGACAAACTATTTGTAATTTTTCAAAGAGTTGTGTTATTTTGGACAAATGTTTGCCATTTTGAACAATGTTAAGTGATTTTTTTTTACAAGTTTCAAGCAAATTATTTTGGACGTCTGAGCGATTCTAGATAATTTTAAGTCAAGTTTTTTTAAGTCAGCTGAATCTGGTCTGGATTGAGACCCAGGTGTTTCTAACCTGGTCGTTTCCGATCTTTGCTCGGGGCCAGGAGACGTCCAGCAGCGCCTGCAGAGCTCTGAGACAGGAAGTGATGTTCTCCATCTGGTCCTCAGAATGTGGAGAGCAGAGAAACTCCACACTGATCCCTGAAAATAGAAAAGTTATGGTCTGGGGTAATGACTACAGTTTCTGACCTGCAGACGTCTGTAATAAAACCAGGTTCCTACCCAGTATCAGGTGCAGCCTGTCGGTGTTGACGTCTTCGGGACTCTTGGCTCCGCCCACTGAGCCAGTGTGGCCCATGGAGGTGGGCGTGGCCGGTCTGGATAGGGTGGCAGGTGTGTCATCTGCCATGAGGAAGCCTGCAGAGATGGCGACATGTTAACACACCTGTACAGGTGTTCAGCTAAAGACGAGGATCCTGGATCAGATCTGACCTGAGCTGTGCAGCCAGAGAGACGAGGCCTGAAGAACCGGAGCCCAGCAGGACGAGTAATGAGCTCTGGCCTGGTTCACCGTCTCTGCTGTGTAGAAAGCTCCTCCTGAAGGAGAAACATCAGGAGAAACACCAGAGAAACACCAGGAGAAACACCAGAGAAACACCAGGAGAAACACCAGAGAAACACCAGGACAAACACCAGAGAAACACCAGGAGAAACACCAGAGAAACATCAGGAGAAACACCAGGAGAAACACCAGAGAAACACCAGGAGAAACACCAGGAGAAACACCAGAGAAACATCAGGAGAAACATCAGGAGAAACACCAGAGAAACACCAGGAGAAACATCAGAGAAACACCAGGAGAAACACCAGAGAAACACCAGGACAAACACCAGAGAAACACCAGGAGAAACACCAGAG
Organism: Amphiprion ocellaris; assembly: GCF_022539595.1. Taxonomy (NCBI): domain Eukaryota; kingdom Metazoa; phylum Chordata; class Actinopteri; family Pomacentridae; genus Amphiprion; species Amphiprion ocellaris. The sequence continues at coordinate 31,811,781 of NC_072785.1, read as the reverse complement.
AAACACCAGGAGAAACACCAGAGAAACACCAGGAGAAACACCAGGACAAACACCAGAGAAACACCAGGAGAAACACCAGAGAAACATCAGGAGAAACACCAGAGAAACACCAGAGAAACACCAGGAGATACACCAGGAGAAACACCAGGAGAAACACCAGGAGATACACCAGGAGAAACACCAGGAGAAACACCAGGACAAACACCAGAGAAACACCAGGAGAAACACCAGGAGAAACACCAGGACAAACACCAGAGAAACACCAGGAGAAACACCAGGAGAAACACCAGAGAAACACCAGAGATACACCAGAGAAACACCAGAGAAACACCAGGAGAAACACCAGAGATACACCAGAGAAACACCAGAGAAACACCAGGAGAAACACCAGAGAAACACCAGAGAAACACCAGGAGAAACAGATTATTAAGTCTGCAGGAAGCTGAAAACATCACTGAATAGTAGAGTTACTGCTGCTGAACCTCTTCAGAGAATCCTAAACCTGGTCTCCTCAGAGAAACTATTTACTGTCATTAAGGTAGAACTAGTTTAAGATTCTCTAGTGTGATTCTAGTCGCTGAGATCTTTACTGAATGTTACTCCTCTGCTCTGTTTCCCAACATCTCCTGTCTCTGCATAGTAACAGAACAATAACAGTGAAAACACCCAAAAATAAGACATTAAAGAGGAAGAAACAGTGAAAATGTAAAATTCCTTTGAACAAACTTTGAGACATTTTGATAAATGTTTTTGAGTTATTTTTGCACCTAGTTTCTCTACTTGGACAAAATTTCAGAGAGTTTTGAAGAAAATTTGAGTGATTTGAGACAACTTTTCTTGTCATTTTGGACAATTTTGGAGCAGTTTTGGGTTTGTTTTTGCCATCCTGAACAAATACTGAGTAATTTCAGAAACATTTTGGGTCACTGAGATATTTTGGACAAGTTTTTGTAGGATCTGTGGAATTCTTTAGATAATTTTCAAGTCATTTAGGACAGCTCTGGACTTTCTTCTTGACACATTTTGAACCATCTGGCACAATTTTAACTCAATTTTGGAACGTCACAAGTTAGGAGTCACTTAAGAGACTTTTTTAAGTTTTAAGCCATTTTGGACACATTTCAAACCTTTTTGGACAAGTTTCAAGTTATTCTGGACAAGTTTTAACTTATTTTGGACAAATTCTGATTAGTTTTGGACAAATGTTTTCAGTTTTGACAATTCTTGATTAAGCCAATTTTTTGTCACTTTTTGTGGAAGAAGGAAGCAACCATCTTCATAATTAACCCCAAGATGAGTTTAGATGAGTTTTGTTTTAAATGAAACTTTGCAGTACATGAGGGCCGTTGCTATAGAAACCTCGTCCTCGTCCCACCTGATGCAGGTATCTGAGCAGTGTTCTCCTGGGGGAGGGTCAGCAGAGCGTAATCCTGCAGTGCCGCCAACCACAGACGGCTCAGCGTCGACAGATCTGATTGGACCAGCTTCAGGAGCCCCGCCCCTCCCGACTCGCAGCCTGAGCCGTCATTGGTCGAGGAGGAGACGGACCCGTCGGCCGACCTATCAGGACTCTCCTTCAGTCTGCTGCTCTCCACTGCTACGATGTAAACCTGAGAAACAAACGGAAACCAGGAGGACGTTTCAGCTGGAAATCAGTTCAGCTAGATTTCGTTTACTGTCTGTGAAAAAACGTTTATGTGTGCAGCGCTTAGAATCCAGATAGAACCTCACACAGTTTACACACTTTTATAGGGTTTCAGGTTTTAATATGTAAGTTCTATTATGGAAATTTGGTGCAACCACTGTTGTTTTTGCAGCATAAAAAACAGTGACTTAAGTAATTTTCTTTTTCTTTTATCACAATCTATATAGCAGAAAAGCTAAATATGGTGACATCTGTTTCTGACAAAATCATGCAGCTCAAAGTGTAATAAATTATTATTATTATCATTTTGTCTGTAAAGATGAACACCCTAAAACAATAATCTGCTGCAGGAACAACACAACATCCACAATGATAAAAGAAAAAGTTATTCAAGTTATTTAGAACACATTTTCAAGTCCTTTTAGATGTTTTTGTTGTCATTTTGGACAATCTGGCCGATAAAACATAATTTTTGTCAAATTTTGTCAAATTTGAAGTCATTTTAAACAATTTTTAAGCCATTTGGAACATTTTCTGTGTCGTTTTGGACAAATTTTGGGTCAAATCTGACAATTTTTGAGTCATTTTAAACAAGTTTCAAGTTATTCTAGACAAGTTTTGAGTCATGTTAGACCAGTTGTTGTCATTATAGACACATTTCAAGGAATTTTGGGTCAATTGTGGACAAGGTTTAAGTTATTTTGGACTAGTTTCAAGTCATTTTGGACAACTTTTAAGTTATTTTAGACAAGTTTTAAGTCATTCTGGACATGCTTTAAGTCATTTTCGACAAGTTGTAAGTTATTTTGGACACGTTTCAAATCATTTTGGACAAGTTTTATGTTATTTTGGACAACTGTTAAGTAATTTTGGACACGTTTCAAGTCATTTTGGACAAGTTTTAAGTTATTTTGGACAAGTCAAGTCATTTTGGACAAGTTTCAAGTTATTTTGGACAAGTCAAGTTATTTTGGACAAGTTTCAAGTCATTTTGGACAAGTCTCAAGTTATTTTGGACAACTTCTAAGTTATTTTAGACATGCTTCAAGTAATGTTCGACAATTTGTAAGTTATTTTGGACAAATTTTGAGTAATTTTGGAGAAGTTGGAGGTAATTTTAGACCAACTTTCAGTAACTCTGGACAAATTTCAAGCCAGCCACAGGTTGCTGATCCAACCTCTACAACAGGGCCGGTCCATAGCTGGACTCTTCTCCTACGTGGTTCCCTGGTGGAGGAATGAGTTATCCATTTTGGCCAATTTTTGACTTGTTTTGGGAATGTTTTTGTCATTTTGGATCAAATTTTGTGTAATTTTGGACAAGTTTTAAGTAATATTTGGCAAAATATAAAAGATATAGGAAAAATTTAATGATCAGAGTAAATAATCCTGACATCACTGCCTCACCTCGGCCCAGGCTTTGAGAACAGCCAGCGTCTCCATGGTAGCGGCGGCCTCGTTGTACAGCTGGCTGCTGGGGTCCCGCCCACTCTGGACTTTGGCCAATGAGGAGGCCAGCAGCTGGTGTACGCGGCGGAGATCTCTGAGGTCGCTGACGACGCTGCTCGCGATCCAGGCGCTGCACACCTGGAGAGGAGAGGAGGCGGAGTTAACGTCAGGTTATCAGGCAGCGATGGGGCTGTTGTTGGTGATTATTGATCACCTGGCAGGCCTTAGCGGTGACGTCGGGAGGAGCATCAGGACTGAAGGCTGGTCTGAGAGCAGCTCCAACCTGAAAGCACCAGCATCAGTCCATAAACATGAAGCTTCTTTACATAAAACAACAATCTTGACGCCTCAGGGAAAATTAAAACACTGACAGAAATATAAGAAACAAACAAGAACAAAATAATATAAAAACAAAAGCACAAAATAATACACCTAAAACAAAATAATAGAAAAACAAACAAAAACATAAATTAATGCACATAAAATAATATAAAAACAAGCAAAAACATACAATGATACAAATTAAAAAAAACAAAAACACAATACACATCAAATAAAAAATCTAAAAACAAAAAACAAAATAAAATACATAAAATAAAACAACATAAAAAACTAAATAATAAAAATAACAAAATATTTAAAAAAACAAAAACATTAAATAATACACAAAAATAAGACAATATAAGAAAGCACAAAATAATACAAATAAAAATATTTTAAAAAAACAAAAACACTAAATATTACACAAAAATAAAACAATAAAAATAGGGTTGAAAACAGTAACCAAAATAACTTGACATTTGTCCACAACACCTAAAAAGAAAAATTATAATTTTGGACAAATTGATCCTATATCAAACATGTTTTAATCACTCTGGACAGATTTCTGATAATTCCAGACCATTTTAACTTATTTTGAACCATTTTATTTTGGACAATTTTTCATTCAATTTGAATTCTTTCCTAATTTTGAACAAGATTTGAGTAATTTCAAATAAGCTGCAAATAATTTTACACAATTTTTAAGTAATTTCCACTTTGAACTTTGAACTACTGAAACATTTTTCAACACAAGTTCTGAGTCATTTGGTACAATTTCTACTTCAGCAATTATTTATTTATTTAATTGGTCAAATTTTGGGTCAAACTGGACAATTTCTGAGTCATTTTGTAAATGTTTTGGTCATTTTAAACAAGTTTTAAGCCATTTGGAACAATTTCTGAGTCATTTTGGACAGGTTGTTACCAACTCAGACACATTTCATGAAATTTTGGACTGTTTGGGTCATTTTTCGACACATTTGTCTTATTTTAGACAAGTTTTAAGCCACTTGGAACAATTTCTGAATCGCTTTGGGCAAATTTTGGGTCAAATTGGACAAGTTTCAAGTCATATTAGACAAGTTTTGAGTCATGTTAGACTGGTTGTTGTCATTTTAGACACATTCCATGAACCTTTGGACTGCTGAATTGATTTTTAAGTCAGTTTTTCTAATTTTAAACATATTTTAAGCCATTTGGAACAATTTCTTAGTGATTTTGACAAATTTTGGGTCAGTTTGGAATATTTTTAAGTAACTTTGGACAAGATTATAGTACTATAGACGAATATTTTATCCTTTTGGACAAGTTTTATTTAAGTTTGAGCATTTTTTTATTCATTCTGGACAATTTTCAAGAAATTCTGGACAGTTTTTGAGCCATTTTGTAAAAGTTTTCATCATTTTAAAAAAATTTCAAGTCATACTAGACAAGTTTTGAGTCATGTTAGACAGGTTGTTTAAGGCACTTTTTTTCCCCCATTTTAGACAAGTTTTGGGTCAGTTTGAACAACTTTTAAGCAAGTTTGGACAAGATTCAAGTAATTTAGATGAATATTGTGTCATTTTGGACAAGTTTTGCGTAATTTTGAGCATTTAAAAAAACATTTCATTCTGAACAATTTTCAAGAAATTTTGGACAGTTTTATAAAAGTTTCAGCCATTTGGTTAAGTGGCAAATAATTTTACACAATTTTTAAGTAATTTTCAACCAATTTGAATTCTACGGAAACATTTTTGAGTCATTTGGCACGTTTTGGACTTGAGTAATTATTATCAGCTTTCTATTTCCTGACTCCTGTTGGAGTCGTCTTGGTGACGGTTCGGTTCTGGGTTCTTACGTTGGCCTGGTACTGCTCCAGGATCACGTGACCCGGGAACTCTGGTTCTGGGATGGAGGAGAACCGTCTGATGATCACCAGCAGCGTCTGGAGTCCGGCCAGCCTCAGCGGGTCGCTGTGATCCGTCGCGGCCGTGAAGGCCATCCGGACCAGGTCTCCAAGATGGAGGACCAGGAAGTCTGAGGGGGACAGGAGAGGGGGGCTCAGGGGTGAAACCAGAACCAACAAGAACCAATCAGAACCAAGCAGAATCAACCACAACCAGATGAACCCACCACAACCAACCACACCTTACCAAAACGAACCAACCACAACCAACCAGAACCAACCACAACAAGATGAACCAATCAGAACCAACCCGGAACAGATGAACCAACCAGAACCAGCCAGAACCAGATGAACCAACCAGAAATAATCAGAACCAATCAGAACCAACAAGAACCAGACAGAACCAACCACAACTTACCAAAACCAACCAACAACAACCCATCAGAACCAATCAGAACCAAGCACAACCAGTCAGAACCAATCAGAACCAGGTGAACCACCCAGAACCAGGTGAACCAGGTGAACGGGTCTCACCTGTGGACTCCAGCAGCCGCCTCTCCTGAGCCAGAACCATGTCGAAGTGGGCGGGGTCGGCCGACTCGCACTGGGCAATGATCCGACAGACGCATTCCACGGTGAAGCGTCGGGTCGCCCAGCGCAGCGCCGTGAACGGACCGCTGCTCTCTGAGTGCGCTCGGAAGGCTGACGAGTCGTCGTCACGGCAACCGTCGTCGTCCTCCTGACTCGTCTCCAACGGCAACCGGCTGTCTGAGAGTTTAAAACGAAAACAATCCGAGACCCATAACGGTTCATCTGGGAATGCAGAAGTTGTAACAAAACACATTAAATGTTTAAAATCACTGTTTTATAATTTTGTTTTCTGGATTCATCAGTGAGTTGTTCTTAGTTGTGGCCGAGAAAACTGAATTCTGGTTAAATTTAAAATTATTTTAGACAAGTTTTAAGCCATTTGGAACTATTTTTGAGTCATTTTGTAAAAGTTTTTGTCATTTCAAACTAGTTTTGAGCCATTTAGAACAACTTCTGAGTTATTTTGAACAATTTGTAAAAGTTTCAGTCATTTAATAACCTCCTGAGAACCAAGGGAAAAAAGTGTCCTACAATTTCTCTTTTTGTGTGATGTCCTATCCATTTGGGCCTAAAAAAACACTTTACAATTTTCATTTTTTGAAAAATATTTTTTATTTTAATTTCACAGCATGTCCATTGTAGAGGACAGCAGGACGATATCGGCCTGAAAATAGAACTGAATGTAGAAAATGAGAAAAAAAGGAGCATATTATATCTTTACAATGATATTCACCCAAGAACACATTCAATTTGAACAAAAAGTTTGCAGCTGTCTTTGATTTGTAAAAGCTGCCAGATCCTCAAAGATTTTGTCATCAATGTACTGTGAAAAGTACTGGATTGGACTCCAGTATTCACGAATTTTAGGGTCATCTTGATAGCCAGGAAGCACAGGTAGCACAGGTGTCAATCTATTATGATGGATGATCAAGAAAAAACACACAAAAAAATTCAAGTTAATAAAAAGAGTAACAGTGAAATTTTTTCACATCAATTTCAATTAATGCAGTAATTTCAGTGTCATGGATGTGATATGACTCCCTATTGACTAGCTTTAGAAGCAAATTTTTACGTAACTTGCATATTTTTAACAGCATTTACATAGTACAAATACTACAATAATATAACATGATGATAAAATGTAATAAATTAGCCTGAAACTAAATAAAACCTACAAGCTAGTCCTGGATCATAGATCACGACGACTTTGTTGCTCCCTCTCTGGCTCTGACTCTGTCTCATCAGATTCTCCTGCATCTTCTTCTTCTCCTTCTTCATCATCATCTGTCACAGGCTGATACTCATCTTCTGCATCCTTTTCCTCATCTGAAAGCTCCAAATCTGAATCTCCCTCTACTATCTGGTATAGAATCCTCTCTGCTTCACTTCTTTCTCCTACAACAATATGCAGTCATTGATTACATTAAAATAGTCCTGGTGTCCACCACAGTTGACATTCATTAAAGGCCTGTTATTTCAAAACATAAATAACGAAACTGTTTTCAGATGTAAAAATATTGTTCTTAACATGTTTATGAACAAGAATATATATAGTTATCATGGTAAAAATAGCAATAGATAATGAATATTTGACTTACCTCTCCTCTTTCCATAAAATGTGGTTGCTGGTATAGCAGCCATCTTGATACAGGAAAAAAGTAAAGTTCCCAGCATGCAAACCCATCACATGACACATCACTGGAAAGCCCAGGATGTCCCCTACAGAATACAATAGGGCTTGGAAGGGTAACTCCAAATACTTCAGAAATATACAGGTGAACATAATGTCCATTATAAAGGACATAAGTGAATAGGCCGGGTCTCAGGAGGTGTTTCAAGTTATTTTAGACAAGTTTTAATCCATGTTCGACAGGTTGTTGACATTTTAGGCACATTTTAAGAAATTTTCAAGAAATTTTGGACTGTTTAACTCAATGTTTAGTCAGTTTTTCTCATTTTAGACAAGTTTTGGGTCAGTTTGGTCAAATTTTGGGTCAAACTCGACATTTTTAAGTAAATTTGGACAAGATTCAAGTAATTTGGATGAATACTGTGTCATTTTGGACACATTTTGTTTAATTTTGAGCATTTTCTTATTCATTCTGTACAATTTTCAAGAAATTTTTGGACAATGTTTGAGTCATTTTCTAAAAGTTTTTGTCATTTCAAACAAGTTTTGAGTTATTTTGTGAAAGTTCCGGTCATTTTAAGTTTCAAGTTATCCTTGACAAGTTTTGAGCCATGGTAGACAGTTTTGTTGGACATTTTAGACAAATATTCAGAACATTTTGGATTGTTTAAGTCATTTTTTAAGTCGGTTTTTCTCATTTTAGACATGTTTTAACCTATTTGGAACAATTTCTGAGTCATTTTGGTCAAATTTTGGGTCAGATTGGACAATTTGTAAGTAGGTTTGGACAACATTCAAGTAATTTGAATGAATATTGGGACATTATGGACAAATTTTGAGTTATTTTGAAACATTTCTGAGTTATTTTGTCCATTTTGTAAAAGCTTCAGTCAAGTTTTGAGCTATGTTAGATACGTTTTTGTCATTTCAGACACATTTCAAGAAATTTGGGGTCAAGTTGAGAAATTTTTAAGTAAGTTTGGACAAGATTCAAGTAGCTTAATTTACATGAATATTGTGTCATTGAGGACAAGTTTTGCTTAATTTTGAGCATCTTCTGAGAAATTTTGGAGAAGTTTTGAGTGACTAATGTTCATCTGTAGACGTCACTTTGCTCTGGGAGATTTTCATCTGTATTTTTTACAATATTCTCGCATTTTATCGCAATTGCAATTGATCAATTAACCTGATAACTGATCAGTTTGCAGTTGAAACAACAAAACAAAAACAGTTTCTCCACCAGATGTTGTTTCCGAGTCAAACCCCAGCGTCCTGAGATCAGAACCTGAAACCCTCGACCCACCGGTGGTTGCCGACAGGACGTCCTTGCAGAGTTTGAGCCAGTGACCCAGTTTGCTGCTGGAGGCCATCATGTGGACCAGAGTCTCCTGGATGTCCCTCCTCAGTCCTGGATCGGACTCTCGGTCCAGCAGAGTGAACAGAGCTCCTTCCAGACCCACTTCCTTTATGGTGACGTCTGCAGAGACACACATTCTTTATCAAACACTAGAATCCTGATTAATTCACCAATTAAATCACAAAAAAACTCATTTATTACTTTTATTAGAAATCTGTTAAGACTTAAAATGAATCCTGTCTCTAGATGATCCCTGTTTCTTCTTCCATCATCTATAATAGCTCTGATCAACCACCTCTCAACATGTTTTCTCCAGCTTTAGATAGAATTAATCTAAAAATTCTGAAATTTATTACTATTATAACTTCTTCGAAATGACATAAAAATTGTCCAAAGTTACTCAATTTTTTTAAAAAAAAGCCTGAAATGTGTCTAAAATTACTCAATATTGTTCAAAAATGTAATTAAATCATCAAAAATTACTTGAAAATAGTTTAATAACTCAAAAAACTGCCCAAAATTACTTAAAAACTTCTTCAAAATGACATAAAATTTGTCCAATTTTTTTTTAAAGGCCTGAAATATGTCTAAAATTACTCAATATTGTTCAAAAACATCATTAAATTGTCAAAAATTACTTGGAAACTGCTTAGTAACTCAAAATGACTTAAAACTTCTTCAAAATGACACAATAGTTAGCCCAAATGTGTCCAGAATTAGTCGGAATTAGTCCAAATTTACCAAGGATTCACTTTTTGAAGTTTTCTCCAGCTTCAGACAGAATTCATCAAAACATTTTGAAAATGACTTTAAAACTTGTTCCAAACGACATAAAACTTGTCCAAATGCACAAAAAATGTTCAAAATTACTATTTTTTTTAAAAAAAAAGGCTTGAAATGTGTAAAATTATTCAATACTGTTCAAAATGTCATTAAATCGTCAAAACTACTTGAAAATTGTTTAATAATTCAAAAACCATCCAAAATTCTTGAAAAAAATTCTTCAAAATGACACAATAATTCACCAAAATGTGTCCAGAATTAGTCCAAGTTTACTCAGAATGACCTTTTTGAAGTTCAGAAAACAAACACATCCAGGAAACCAATGTTTGTTTCTATAACTCTAAAGTGTGTCTCATTTTTGTGGTTTTGTGTCAGGTTTTAGTGGTTTTCTTTCTGTTTTGTTTTTCTTGTGTGTGTGTTGTGTCTTAATCTTATCAGAAACAGATTATCCTTCAAAATCTCGCATCTTTATCTGCCTTTCTAAAGCTGCCTACTAGTTTTGAGGCTCAGATGGTTCATTAATGATGCTACACCTTGTATTAATAGCATAAAGCTTCTCCTCACCGAGTTGGGTGTTGTCTCGTCTCGGCAGCTCTTTGACCAGAGCGACGGCGTGTTCAGAGACCTCTAGCGCCTCCCGCTGGACGAGCTGCCTCAGACACGCCACCACAGCTCTCCGTAAACACAGGAAGGAGCTGCACAGGTTGGCCTGAAAACACACAGTTTAGACCCGTTAAAGCTAAAAACTGGGCAAAACATGCAGCTTTTCTCCAGTGTTCCCTCCAGACAATGTCTACGTAAAGGAACTATTACTTCTACTGTGTAAAATAATCCATAAAACGTCACAATGAAAAGTTACAAAGATTATAAGTTCCACAAATCCACAGTGACATCTTTAAATTACTTTTTTTGTCCAGTACTTTTAAAAAGAACAAAGATTTACAAGCTCTTAAACAGAAAAACACATTAATAGATCATGACAACACATTTTATATTTATATATTTTATCCTACTTGAGCAACAAGCTAAAAACTGGTCTGTGTTTGCTGCTCTATGAGACTATTTGATCAAATTCACATAATGCAGCTGAATAAAAGTAACAAAAAACTGTCTGGATGAAACACTTCATTTAAAGTTAAAACAGGCCTGCCACCTGGACAGGAGGATTTCTTAAGGCAGAGCTGTTGTTAAGGTGGTTATTGAATTAGATGCAAAGCAAAACAAAGTAAATTTTGTAAATAAAAGTTTAGCAAAAACGGTGAGTTAATAATGTCGGAACAGAAAAAGTTAAAATTTAGTGCAACAGGATTCACAGCAACAGAAAAGGCTAATGTGTTTCATAACCAGCAGGTGTTAAAATGTGTCCACAGTGGAGCTGGGCGATCTGAAGATGTTTATTTGACCTCTTATTTATTATTTTTAGATAATAAGGCTTATTTCTGTTCGGCTTAAGAGTCCCTCCAGGTAAAAAATAATTGCGATGAAGCTGCAGAGTGTTTCTGAAATCATCACTACTCCTTCCTGGATGGGCTTAATTACTGGTGAGAGGAAATATTTGCACTCTGAATGCTTCATCCGGTAGTTTGTAGTCTTTCTTGTATACGTTGACACAAGTTTTTAGCTGATGAATTAAAGAATTAATCAATCCTGTCAGTCTAAATCCTGCTAAATCCTACAGTGTTTATTTGTTTATATCGCCCAGCCCGACTCCACCGCAACAGAAAACTCAAACCAAACAGGAAGTGAACAGAAATAAAAGGCAGCAGCAGCTTCAGGCCTTAAAGACAACCTACCAATATGGAATAATCCAACAAGATCTCCTGTAAGACACAATGCAGGGTCAAAAAACACACAAATACATACTAAAGTACTTCTTCAGATAGCATCAGCTACAGGGTGTACAAAAAGTATTCACCCCTCTTGGGATGTTTTCCAGTTTTACTGCTTTTCTACATTGAATGATGGTGAATTTGATTGGGCATTTTTAACAAGAATTTACAAATAAAAGACTCTTTTATGTCAAAGTGAACATAGATTTTAAAAAAGTAATGATGGTGGCAGCATCATGACATGAAGCCAAATTAAACTTATTAATTGTTGAAAAGCAGTAAACTTCCAAGGGAGGTGAATACTTAAAAGGTATAACTCAGGTGTACTCAGGTGTAACTCCAGGCATGGCAACAGCAAATTTTGATTTCAGCTGAAAATGTTCGGTATACAATTCTCAGGGGGGGTCCAGGGGGGGCGCAGCCCCCCTGAAGCCGAGAGGTTTTCAGTAAAATAGAGGTGATTTGGAATGAAAAACATGCATAGATTTACAAAAGACTAGATTGTAATGAATAAGTTAATTTGATGAAAAGTTAACTTACTTTTTCTTCAATGTTGTCTCACTGCATTTAGTCCTACAATTTTTACAGTTCTATAGGTCTTTTAACACTATTTACACTGGAGTTCTACACTGGTCACAAAGTCACTTCTAATGTCACAGTTTCCTCTATGGAGTCAGCTGTGTCAGTTTTTTTTACATTTCCAGAACACTCTTTAAACACTATCAGGGATTCATTTTGCCCTGAGTCATGAGTCAAATACCCAATGTTTTGTTAAATGACTTAAATATTTTACTTATAGTGAGTACTTCTGACTCATGGCTTGAGAAATCAAAATGATTATTTTAAAGCAAACTGACCCACTCTGATAATATTTGACTCAAGGTTTCAAACTGTCATGAGTCATTTTCACTCAAGGTTATGGAAAGCAAAATGAACCACTGCACTATACTTTTTCTTCAATGTTGTCTCACTGCATTTAGTCCTACTATTTTTTACAGTTCTATAGGTCTTTTAACACTATTTACACTGGAGTTCTACACTGATCACAAAGTCACTTCCAATGTCACAGTTCCTCTATGGAGTCAGCTGTGTCAGACTTGTACATTTCCAGAGTTTCCATAGTTAATCAAGTCTTTGCAATATACACAAAAAGCTTTGCCAGCCACGTCTGGCTTCTTCAGAAATTGTCCGAGTGTTTCTGTCACCTCGTCATACTTTGAACCATTTTTCACCTTTACCGTCACTTTTCTCTCAAGCCAATTCCATCGGAACTTGTTTTTGACACTTTTATCTATTTCTAGCACCGATGACTCTTGATCTTTCGATAAAAACCTCATGATTCCACCGAAAACGATCCCAATAGCTCAAAATTCCAACACGGACATGCCGCCATGAATTGTAACAAAATAATGCATCGAGCAATTTGATTGGTCCAATCGTTGGCAGCTAACCAATTTCGACCAATCGCAAGGCCTTTTACAATGCAGCAGGAGCTAGACTGGTTCTCTTTGTCTGTTACGCTGTGGGAGAAACGCCGAGCGCTTCTCAAAAACCGGGAGCAAGAGTAACAAAAACATATCTCACCCCCCCTAAAATTTTCTCAACGGATTTGGACGATTCACAGAAATGATCAATTTGAAAATTAAAACGGCAGATTTCCACAGAACGGCGGAAAATTGCCATGCCTGTAACTCAGATGTAACTCAGGTATAACTCAGGTGTAACTCAGGTGTAACTCAGGTATAACTCAGGTGTAACTCAGGTGTAACTCAGGTATAACTCAGATGTAACTCAGGTATAACTCAGGTATAACTCAGGTGTAACTCAGATGTAACTCAGGTATAACTCAGGTGTAACTCAGGTGTAACTCAAGTGTATCTCAGGTGTAACTCAGATGTAACTCAGGTATAACTCAGGTGTATCTCAGGTATAACTCAGGTGTAACTCAGATGTAACTCAGATGTAACTCTGGTATAACTCAGGTGTAACTCAGATGTAACTCAGGTGTAACTCAGGTGTAACTCAGGTATAACTCAGGTGTATCTCAGGTGTAACTCAGATGTAACTCAGGTATAACTCAGGTGTATCTCAGGTGTAACTCAGATGTAACTCAGGTGTAACTCAGGTGTAACTCAGATGTAACTCAGATGTAACTCAGGTGTAACTCAGGTGTAACTCAGGTGTAACTCAGATGTAACTCAGCTGTAACTCAGGTGTAACTCAGATGTAACTCAGGTGTAACTCAGGTGTAACTCAGGTATAACTCAGGTGTATCTCAGGTGTAACTCAGATGTAACTCAGGTATAACTCAGGTGTATCTCAGGTGTAACTCAGGTGTAACTCAGGTGTAACTCAGGTGTATCTCAGGTGTAACTCAGATGTAACTCAGGTGTAACTCAGGTGTAACTCAGGTATAACTCAGGTGTATCTCAGGTGTAACTCAGATGTAACTCAGGTATAACTCAGGTGTATCTCAGGTGTAACTCAGATGTAACTCAGGTGTAACTCAGGTGTAACTCAGATGTAACTCAGGTGTAACTCAGGTGTAACTCAGGTATAACTCAGGTGTATCTCAGGTGTAACTCAGATGTAACTCAGCTGTAACTCAGGTGTAACTCAGATGTAACTCAGGTGTAACTCAGGTGTAACTCAGGTGTAACTCAGGTGTATCTCAGGTGTAACTCAGATGTAACTCAGGTATAACTCAGGTGTATCTCAGGTGTAACTCAGATGTAACTCAGGTATAACTCAGGTGTATCTCAGGTGTAACTCAGATGTAACTCAGGTGTAACTCAGGTGTAACTCAGATGTAACTCAGGTATAACTCAGGTATAACTCAGGTGTAACTCAGGTGTAACTCAGGTATAACTCAGGTATAACTCAGGTGTAACTCAGGTGTATCTCAGGTGTAACTCAGGTGTATCGCAGGTGTAACTCAGGTGTAACTCAGGTGTAACTCAGATGTAACTCAGATGTAACTCAGGTGTAACTCAGGTATAACTCAGGTGTATCTCAGGTGTAACTCAGATGTAACTCAGGTATAACTCAGATGTAACTCAGGTGTAACTCAGGTGTAACTCAGGTATAACTCAGGTGTATCGCAGGTGTAACTCAGATGTAACTCAGGTATAACTCAGGTGTATCTCAGGTGTAACTCAGGTGTAACTCAGGTGTATCTCAGGTGTAACTCAGATGTAACTCAGGTGTAACTCAGGTGTATCTCAGGTGTAACTCAGATGTAACTCAGGTGTAACTCAGGTGTAACTCAGGTATAACTCAGGTGTATCGCAGGTGTAACTCAGATGTAACTCAGGTATAACTCAGGTGTAACTCAGGTGTAACTCAGGTGTAACTCAGATGTAACTCAGGTGTAACTCAGGTGTAACTCAGGTATAACTCAGGTGTATCTCAGGTGTAACTCAGATGTAACTCAGGTGTAACTCAGGTGTGTCTCAGGTGTAACTCAGATGTAACTCAGGTATAACTCAGGTGTATCTCAGGTGTAACTCAGGTGTAACTCAGATGTAACTCAGGTGTAACTCAGGTGTAACTCAGGTGTATCTCAGGTGTAACTCAGATGTAACTCAGGTATAACTCAGGTATAACTCAGGTGTATCTCAGGTGTAACTCAGATGTAACTCAGGTGTAACTCAGGTGTAACTCAGGTGTATCTCAGGTGTAACTCAGATGTAACTCAGGTATAACTCAGGTATAACTCAGGTGTAACTCAGGTATAACTCAGGTATAACTCAGGTGTATCTCAGGTGTAACTCAGATGTAACTCAGGTATAACTCAGGTGTATCTCAGGTGTACTCACGCAGAGGGCAGGTACGAGGCTGGCCAGGTTCACATGTGGAGGTGAGAACATGTGCAGCTGCTGCAGACAGGAGATGGCTCTGGCCTGAACCAGACAGTCCGGTCCGGCCTGCATCACCGAGCATCCCACCAGACAGCTGGACCGAAGCTCGGCCGCTCCGTCACCTGGAAACACACACCACCGTCACTCACACACCTCTCATCTCCTAGGTAACCGCAGGTGAGAGGGTCGTACCCTGCAGGTCGGGGCCCAGGCAGGTGATGAGGCCGTGGAGGCAGCGTCCCAGGCTGTGGTGCACCTCGGGGTGGGCGGGCGGTGTGGACAGCAGCAGGCGGAGCACGAGGGAGAAGGACGGCTCGGCATGGGTCCGATAGAGGCAGCCGGACAGGTCCACCACCAGGGACAGGCTGTGGAGGGACCAGGTCTGGAGGGGGAACACAACATTTTAACCTTTAAAGTATCCTCTGAAGGTTCACAGAAAGTCTGGAAACAACAGAACAAAGCCACATCACGTTCTAAATCATTTCTGAACAACTTTCAAGAAATTTTAGACAATTTTTCAGCCATTTTCCAAAAGTTTTCATCCTTATAAAGAAGTTTCAAATCATCCTAGACACATTTAGAGTCATGTTAGACAGACTGTAATCATTTTAGACACATTTCAAGAAATTTTGGACTGTTTACGTCATTTGTCAACACATTTTTCTCATTTTAGACAAGTTTTAAGACATTTGGAACAATTTCGGAGTCGTTTTGGTCAATTTTTGGGTCGATTTGGTCAATTTTGTGATCAATTAGGACAAATTTTGGGTCGATTTGGTGAAATTTTGAGTCAATTTGGACAATTTTTGGGTTCATTTGGTCAAACTTTGGGTCCATTTGGACAATTTTGGGTCAATTTGGTCAAATATAGGGTCAATTTGGTCAAATTTTGGGTCAATTTGGACAATTTTTGGGACAATTTGGTAAAATTGTGGATCAATTTGGACAATTTTTGGGACAATCTGGTCAAATTTTGGATCAATTTGGAAAATTTTTGGAGCAATTTGGTCAAATTTTGGGTCAGTTTTGACACTTTTAAAGTAGATCTGGACAAGATTCAAGTAATTTGGATGAATATTGTGTCATTTTGGACAAGTTCTGTTTAATTTTGAGCATTTTCTTATTCATTCTGAACAATTTTCAAGAAATTTTGGACAATTTTTGAGTCACTAATTTTCACCTGTAGATTTTTTGATTATACTGTCATATAATCAAATATTCTCTGATTATGGGTGAGCTAAAATGTTTTAAAATATGAAGCCTTCCATCTCAGTGTGGAGCCTTGTGCTGAATCACCACCTGGACCTCAGGTGAGGTGCTGTCCTGGCTCAGCGTGAACAGAACTCTCAGGCAGGTGGACAGGTGTTGAGGTGAGCTGATTCCTCCAGTGTATCTCTGCAACGCCCCCAGAGCCAGAGCGTAGCCGCTACGAGACGCCGCGTCGCGAGCCGTCTTCAGCCTGAAACCGGAAAACATGCAGACTGTTAGCGGTTAGCTTAGCATAAATCTATCAGTTTATAGAGGAGTGAAAAGTCAAAGAAACATCTGAGGATATTTAGAAACATCACATCTGTCTGCTATCATCAAAAGTCTAGTTTGAATGGTTCTATTTTTGGTATTTTTGTTTGTGTTAAACAGCATGAAATACATTTTGTTACTCTACCGAGCAACGTGGTGAAGTTGTGTGACGATCTGCGTCTGTCTGTCTGTCTGTCTGTCTGTCTCTAACATTACTGAAAAACCGACTAACGGATTTGGTTGAAATTTTCAAGGAAGGTCAGAAATGATTCAAGGACCAAGTGATTAGATTTTGGCAGTGATGCGGCTTATAGTCTGGATCCACAGATTTGACTAAAAAGTAGCTCAAAATTATTTAAAATTGGTCCAAAATGACAAAACTTTTTCCAGAATGACTCAAAATTTGTCCAAAATGACAAAAAATGTCCAGAATGACTAAAACATTTCCAAAATCACTAAACATTGATTCAAAATTACTAAAATATTTGTCCAAAATGACAAAAAAAGTCCAAAATTACTAAAAATGGGTCCAAAATGACACACAAAAAATGTCCAAACTGACAAAAATTTTCCAGAATAACTACAAGTTTGTCCAAAATGACCAAAAAAATGATCAAAAATGACTAAGAATTGGTTCAAAATTACTTAAATTTTGTCCCAAATGGTGTAAAATTTGCCCCAAATTATTCTGAATTTGTCCAAAATGACAAAAAAATTGTCCAAAATTACTAGACATTTTCCAAAATGACTAAAAATTTGTCCAAAATGCCAAAAAAAAGCACAAAACGACTAAAAAATTGGTCAAAAACGACTAAAAATTGGTTTAAAATTGCTCAAAATTTGTCCAAAATGACAACACCTGTCCAAATTGACTCAGAAGTGACTTGAAACCTGTCCAGAATTACTTTAAAAATGGATCAAAATTACTCAAAATCGCTCACAGACTCAGACAACCTTAACAGAAACAGAGGAATAGTTTCACTTCATTTATCGGTGGCGTCCTAAAACAGCTGCTGACTTCACTTTGAGCTGCTGAGATCTGTGATATTAAATCAGCTAAAATAAAACTAATCCAGAATCAATCACTGCTTCTGATCAATTTCAGAAACAACTCAAGACCACTGAACATTTGGCTTTAGTCTCAGTGTACAATTAATCCACAAATTTAAGCTGAAATAAACACAAAAAGTGATTTCTTTCAAGTTACATCTACTTTTCTGTTTATTTGATGGCAGCTAATTTGATTTGATTTCAAATTAAAAGTCTCTTAACAGCTCAGGGACCTAATTTAGGAGGCTTTTATAATGAAAATTCTGCAGAAAGAGTAATTTATTTATTACCTTTTTTTTTTTTTTCATTTTTTCAGAAAAAATAATCCTCACCCTCAGTGCTGCTCATCACCAACTCAAGATGTTTCTTAACCCTCATGTCGTCCTGCGGGTCAAATTGACCCGTTTTAAAGTTTGAAAATGTGGAGAAAAAAAAATTATTTTCACAATAAAACTTATGATGTCCACATTTTCAACATTTTTGGGAAATCTTTGAACATTTTTTGGTGGAAAAAAAGAAATGTTAAAAATGTTGATTAAGAACATTCACAAAAAAAATCAACCAAAATCCACAAATTTCGCTGGATTTTGGTTGATTTTTATGTGAATGTTCTTAAAGAAAATTTTTAAGGGAAACTTTTAAGGAATTATTGGAATTTTCTCCCTGGAGAATTTGCAAATTTTCAGAAATTTGAGGAATTTTTTTGCTGAATTTTGGGATTTTTTGTCAGACAAGGAAACAATGTTTTTTGGTGCCCGTAAATGAGGACAACAGGAGGGTTAAGAACCTTTATTTTTTCACATCCAGGTTACAGATCTGCAGATTAAAGCAGCTCCTGTTTTTTTTTTTTTTATCAGCTCTGGTTTATGTGACATCGCCTCCATCTCTGGATAAAAATATGCATCTTGAACCTGCAGTGCAGCAAACTGTCATCATTCTCTGATATATTGGGTTCAAGCGTCTCTCGCGGGTATTTTAAGCCTCCTTTGAGCTATTTCTGCTTTACCCTGCAGCTTTTCTGTGTATTTTGGGATCAGGACCTGCTTTGTTTCAGCAGAGACTAGAAATAGATTCAGACGAGGCTGCTGACGGTTCATCTGTAGGAGAAAATCTGCAGTTTAAGGACTAAAAAACAGGAAGAAAAATCTTCCTGTAGCAAAAATAAAGCAAGTGAAAGTTCTCCTCAGCACATACAGGAAGTGATGCAAGCGAGTCGATGTCACCTGTCAAAGCAGAGCAGGGAGACGGAGGCGGTGAACCCGGGGTCTCCGACCACCTGGACCAGCCGAGCCAACCCTTCAGCAGCCAGGCAGCGGATCAGAGGACTGCTGCTCTCCAGCGCCCCCGACAGGAGGGACAAGGCCGGAGGACGGAGCTCCTCTGGACCCAGGGAGCCTCGGACACTGCCCTGGTGCTGACGACAAAGGAAACAAGTGTTAGTTTGTTCTGGCCGGTTTATTCTAACCTTCATATTTCCCATTAAAGTGGTTTATCTGTGCATGTCGAGGTTTATTTTCACTTTTGGTTTGTCCATGTGGTGCAGCTACATTAACCTCCGGAATTTGTAACCAAAACGCTCCAAAATTTCATTTATAATCACCAACAAAGCCAATACCGGAAAGAGGGAAAAAAAGCTGCAGAAATAAACTAAACTTTGCAAATAAAACACAAGAAATAAGGAAGTATTTGGAGTAAAGTAGTATTTCAGTTGGAATATATGTGTGAAACTTTACATATTTTGACTAAAAACTGTATTTTATGTGGAATAAACCTTTTGAGATTATACATATTTAGACAGAAAGTAGTATTTTATGTGGAATAAATCTTCAAAGCTGTATGTAATTGAACAGAAAACAGTATTTTGGAGGGACTAAACCATCCAAACTGTGAATACCTGAACAGAAAATGGTATTTCAGAGGGAGTAAATGTTTACAACTTTACATATTTTGACCAAAAACTGTATTTCACGTGGAATAAACCTTTAAAGCTATACATGTTTGGACAAAAAGTAGTATTTTAGCTGGAATGAAGCTTAAAAATTATGAATACTTAAACAGAAAGTAGTATTTCAGATGGAATAAACCTTTAAAACTAGAAGTATTTGGACGAAAAGAAGTATGGTACGTGGAATAAATCTTCAAAGCTGCATGTAATTGAATAGAAAATAGTATTTCAGAGGGAATAAATCTTTGAAACTATACATAAAAAAGTAGTACTTTGGTTGGAATCGCTGACATGTTAATTGTGATATATCTGTGTAGTTGTACAGGTGTATAAACTAGACTCCTCCCTCCACAGGTGTGTTTGAACCAGACTTAGGTGTGTTTGAACCACATGCATAAGGTGTGTTACCTTTAACAGACTGCAGAGGGCAGCACACACATGAGTCTGGACTGTCTGCTGCCGTTGACCTTTCAGTTGATTCACGGTTTCCGCAAACTGCTCCAGAATCTTCACTCTGATAAACGCAAACAGGTTAGTTAAACTAAACTAAACTTAACTAGCTGTGGTCACCAGCTGGTTCAGTCACAACCAACTAAACTTAAACCGACCTGACCCATGACCCATAACAGCCATCTGTACTGATTATCCTTTGCTGAATACTAGTTAATCTGTACTAGCTATCTTGCACTAGTTACTCTGCACCACTTAATTGGTTATCTAGTCCTGGCTAATCTGTCCTGGCTAATCTGTCCTGGTTATCTAGTCCTGGTTAACTAGTCCTGGTTATCTAGTCCTGGTTAACTAGTCCTGGTTATCTAGTCCTGGTTAACTAGTCCTGATTATCTAGTCCTGGTTAACTAGTCCTGGTTATCTAGTCCTGGTTATCTAGTCCTGGTTATCTAGTCCTGGTTAACTAGTCCTGCTTATCTAGTCCTGGCTAATCTGTCCTGGCTAATCTGTCCTGGTTATATAGTCCTGGTTAACTAGTCCTGGTTATCTAGTCCTGGTTAACTAGTCCTGGTTATCTAGTCCTGGTTAACTAGTCCTGGTTATCTAGTCCTGGTTAACTAGTCCTGGTTATCTAGTCCTGGTTATCTAGTCCTGGTTATCTAGTCCTGGCTAATCTGTCCTGGTTATCTAGTCCTGGTTAACTAGTCCTGGTTATCTAGTCCTGGTTAACTAGTCCTGGTTATCTAGTCCTGGTTATCTAGTCCTGGTTAACTAGTCCTTGTTATCTAGTCCTGGTTATCTAGTCCTGGTTATCTAGTCCTGGTTAACCCGTGTGGTGCGGCTGGCAGCGGGTCGGTTACCTCTGAGCGGAGATGATATGGGGGAACAGAACTCCGAAGAGCGCTGTGGCGGCGGCGGTCAGAGCGACGTGAGGAGGAAGAGGAGCTGGAGCGTCATCGCCTCGATCGCAGAGACTGAAGGGGTCGTTGTCCAGAGAGGCCCCGCCCACAACGCTGCCGTGGAGCTAAACACAAACAAACAAACATCTTTCGGTCTGTCCAGTCGTTCTACCTTTCAGTCTGCATCGTCAGAACCGAGCCTCACCTGCTCCTCGATGTACCGGTGGTCGGTGTCGTGGAGGGCGGGGCCGACCAGCGGCAGGTCGTCATGGTGACAGAGTGGCGGCAGCAGCGTGAGGTCAGAACACGGCTGGTTCAGGTTGTCCTGACCGGACAGATCAGAGACCAGCTGGTTCATCACCAAACCAAAACTCTCTGCAGGAGGACAGAAAATACACATCAACCACTGGAGATGGAGAAAACACTCAAATTCAACCATGAAATGTTTTTCATTTAGACTTATTGATCTTCCTAAAAACACAGAAAGGGTTATTTTTTGTTTTTGGAGAAAGAAGAAATTAACAAGAATCTAATTCAATTAATTAAAACATTTCAATTAATCAATATAATCAATAAATATTGTTTTATCTTCTTCTTTTTTGTAGCTAAAAGAGTTCTTAAATGCCTATAAATCACTTTTTCCGAGCACATTATGCACTCTGTTATAATAATATAAGAAGGAAGGTTGAAGGATGTTTATTTAGCTCTTAGAAACTTCTTATTTCACAAATTTGCAGCTCATGCATTCTTGATAATTGTGAAAGCTGCACTTATTTCACATATAAACACAATATAAGTAAATAATCCAGATTTATTTTGACTGTTTGTTTGATGCATATTTGATGGTTTATGCCTCTACAATAAGAACATTTTCTTCTTCTTTTTTATATAAGGGTTAGGGTTAAATCATATCATAAAATAAACATTTTCTGGTTGACAAAACGAAAGGAAACACCTGAGAATAATTGAAACTAAAACAATAAATCTGATTGTTCTTTGCAGCAATATTAAAGAATATATGAAATGTTGAGGAACAGAAGGTGGGAAGATAATTAAATGGACATCAGAAGGAAACATAATGCAGCAAAGAGGCGAGGTGATTTAGTAAATGTGAATGAAGGAGAAGAAACAAAGGACTTCAACCATAGGAGAATAAATCAGGTACAAAGAAAGGAGGGAGAAGAAAAGACAGAAGACAGAGAGGGAGAGTTTACAGAAAGACAAGATAGAAAAAGAGTGTTGGAGTTGAACCTTGGTAGGTGTTTGGAGGCAGCAGAGAGAGAAGCTCATAAACTCTGAGTCTGTAGACGACCGAGAAACAATGAACCGAACTACCATAAGACCTGAGCAGAGCCGGCAGCCTGGAAACACATAAATATAATAAAAATATTTAGATATATTACTGGAAACACAACAATGTAAACATATATATTACAGACAACACACAGGAATAAAAACACAAGATAAAATCAGACTTCACTGATCCAGATGGTAAATTTAAATGTTACAGAAGCAGGTTAGGAAGTTAGAAAATTAATAAGGAGCCAAATATGTGACATAAAATAAAGATCCTAAATACAAAGTTTTATTATGAAAGTCAACTTCAGAACCAAGAGCTGAAATAAAAGTAAAATAATCTGGGATGTGATAAAAATGCACAGTTGCACACCTTCAAAAACAAAACCTGAGCTGAAATCTGTCATTTTAGAAAGATCTCAATGGAAACACCTCACTAAAATAATATAAAATAATAGAATATAATATAAAATAAAACAAAACAAAATAAAAAATACAATGGAATAATAATATAGAATAATATAATATAATATGATGCAATATAAAATAAAATAATATAATTTAATACAGAATAATATAATCTATATAATAATATATATGTAATATAATATAGAATAATAAAATAGAATTTAATATAATAAAATATAATTTAATATAATAAAATATAATACAATATAAAACTAAATAAAATAAAAAATACAATCTAAAATAAAATAATATAATAAATAATAAAAAATAAAACAATACAATATAATAGATAACAGGTCAATAAACAGTGTGAGTGTATCTGAGAGAACCAATAAGAGACTGACTTGTTGAGCAAGGTGACAGCGCAGGCCAATGGCGTGAGCAGACGGCTGATGATGTCATCAGTAACCAGTTCTCTGCAGTGCAGCAGCAGATTCTTCATCGCTGTTAAAAAATAAAACACTTCAGACAAACTTAGGCTCACCATGATTCATTTATGTGTGTGTGTGTGTGTGTGTGTGTGTGTGTGTGTGTGTTCATCCACTCACCGCAGAGCGCCCCAGCCCGTCCCTCCAGTGTAACCTGCCACGTAAAGTAGTCCCCCCTCCTCAGCTCCATGTCCTGCTCTCTGAGAGAAGCAGCAAAAACACAACGCCAGAGGAGGAGGAGGCGGGAGAGATGGTGTTCTACCACCGCCGGACCTGGACGCACAAAAAACACACAAACAAAATAACACACAAACAAAACAAACACACAAACAAAGACATCAACACAATCGTCTCTCTTCTTTCATCACATCGTTCAGATATTTTTGAGGACATTTTAAATCACATTTCAGAACATTATTCTTTCTTTTTTGTGAGTTTTTGTTGGTATTAATTGTAAGATATTTTTTTTCAAACATTCTATTTTTTTTGACATTCTCTAGAAATATTTGAATATTTTTTAGACAGTGAGCATATTTCAGACATATTTATTCTTTTTGGGGGACATTTCAGTAATATTTTATTTTTTCTTAGATTCTAGTAATTTTTTTCAAAATTTTATTTTGTTTTACGAATATATTTTTCCATTTAATAAAGCATTTTTTCACTTAACATTTTCTAACAATTTCTTTAATATTTTATGAATATTTGTCTGACATTTTCTCAATATTTTCTAGATTTTTTGGGGGGGGCATTGAATCATTTCTTGGGACATTTTATTAATACTCATTTTTGACATTTATCAGTATTTTTGTAAAGTTTTATTTTCCAGATATTGACTGATATTTTTCTGTCATTTTATTTATATTTTTCAGACAGTATATTGTAAGTGCAGTTTGGGGACATTTTTAATAATATTTTAGTTTTTCTTAGACTCTGTAATTGTTTTCAATATTTTATTTTGTTTATATTTTGTCCCTTTAATTAAAGCATTTTTGTGTCTTGATATTTTCTAACAATTTTGTTCATATTTTATTATATGAATATTTTCCAGACATTTACTTTTCTTTTTGCAACAGGTTGATAATTTGACATTTCAGAAAGTGTTTTGTATTAAACTCATTAAGCTCTGGAGCTTCATGCAGTAAATCTCCGTCGCTGGCTAGAAACAAATCAGCTGACGAAGCGAAAGCAGTTTTCACCAGAGCTCAAACGTGTTTTTCACCCCTGAAAATGTCTGTCCTGATGAAGCAAAGAAGCTGCAGCTGTTTGCAGATGTTGACGGTGGATTTAAAGCTCTGTTCACCCAGAGTGACGAGGGAGGAGACGAGCATCCAGCCGGCCTGAGTCCTCTGTAGAGAAATACGACTGTTCTGAGACGCCGAACGGAGAAGATCCTCAGCCAGACCCAGAACCACCTGATCACAGAAACACACCATGAAGAACATGAAAATCAGCTCGAAAACTACCACAAGTCACAATATAAAATCATGTAGTGTTACGCGTGGTGTCGTATGATCCCCACCTTGCCCTTGGTGTGCGGTATTCCCAGAGGGCAGTGCTGCACAGCGGCCACCAGGGCGGCGACGGCGGCTCCGTATCCGGCCACGGCCTCGGGGGAAGACTTCAGGGCCACCAGTCGCTCGGCGCAGCGGTCCAATAACGGGGAACACTGGGATGGCATCGCCATGACAACACAGCGGAGGCACCAGGCGGCGGCGAGTCGAGCCGAAGCGACGGGATGAAGGAGGACGGAGACGACCGAGTCCAGTAGGGCTGCAGGAGATGCGACCAGAGAGGGGTTAGTTACACTTCATGGTCATGTAGAGCACAACGTGATGAACCCTGGAGGATTTACAGGTCACCGACAGCTGCAGAGGTCAAACAATTCACAGCATTTCTTGACAACATTAATTTAAGATAAATAATTCTGGGTAATAAAGTGTTACAGCAGCAAAGGGAATACCGTAAGTGTTGAGATTTTGCCTAAATGAAAAGTGCATTCCAAATAAAATTTATTATTATTATGATTATTGTAAAAATGTAGGAAACACCTGCAAAACGTTTGACAAACAGCTGATTTATTTAAATCTTCTACTCTGCTTATTACGGCTAGAATAGTCTACAGCGCCACCTTCTGACAACACGACGCAGCAGAGTATTCTCTCCAAAGCAGCAAACAGAAAGAAGAATAAATCACATTTTCTTTTATGTTACTTTTGCAGAAAGGTCAGAAGTTTTCTTTAAATTTACTTCACGCCTATATTAAAGCACAGGTAAAAAGTGCTTAAAACCACACAAAGACCTGTGGTGGTGTCGGTGAGGAGGGGGGCGGCTGTGGATCCCAGTCCCTGAACCAGAGCTCCCAGTTCCAGAAGGCAGCAGACCAGCACATGCTGACTGGCCGAGATGTCAGCAGAAGACACTCTGGTTTCTACGTTACCATCAGTCAGAGCTGCATCTGAAAATAAACCAAGAAAAACATCATTACTCACCTGGGAATACAGAAATCCTACCTGGTACTGTAGGAAAATACTAATATTTAATTTCAGTGTATATCTGACATTCTTTTTGTACTTGTAACCAGAAACATATACTGCTACTGCGATTATTAGTTATAGACTCTAAAGTCTACCTCTTCTGTCCCTCTCAACCCACCCAGCCAGCAGCAGATGGTTCCCCCACATTAGAGCCAGGTTCTGCTCCAGGTTTTTTCCCTGTTAAAAGGGTGTTTTCCTGCCACTGTCTCCTTAGGGCTGCTCTGGGGGTTCAGGCATATGGGTTCTGGAAAGCGTCTCCAGACAATTTGACTGTAATTGGCGCTATATAAAAAGAAAAAAGAAAAAACAAAAAAAAAAAAAACCTTGTGGATTCTACGGTATTCTATCACCTGTAACTGAGTTAATTGGGTTTGTGTGTCTCGGCTCACCGATGGTTCGTTTCTGAGACGCCACGACGATGCAGATCTGCTTGGCAGCATTGGTCTGAGCCTTCTCCCCCAGCAGAGACCCCAGGGTGCTCCTCAGGATGAAGGAGACGCAGCGACGGGTCACGGCGGCGTCCACCGGCGTCTGGGTCGCCCTGCTGTGGGACGCCAGCTCCATCAGCAGCGACAGGAAGGCCGGGAAGTTGGCCTCCAACCAGGAACCTCCGAGGGTGGAGACGAAAACCACACAGGCCTAAAAGGATGGTTAACATGTAGAGGGAGAGGGTAAGTTATTCAGAAGTCTCAGTTAGACAGTCATTCTGTAGTGCAGAATGATCTGATGCACCTCACTACCAATCTGTTATATAGGTGCAGTGTTTCCTCCAGGATTTTTTTCCGCAGCAGCGGCAGGTTCTCCGGGAGCCGTGGCAACGTAAACAAATGACACTTGACTGCAGATTTTACTTTTACAACTTATTTATTGAATGGCCAGTTGAAAATGGATTTTTAATGGCTGAATGTAAAAATTAAAAAATATTTGAACAAGTTCATCTGAAGATGCAGTCAGCAGTTACATCGTGGTGTGTAGATATTAGCTTCATGCTATGATTAGTTTACTGACGTTAGTCACACCAAGTTGGCATCGGGACCAATTAACTGAAGCTACCGATATGCTACGTAGCGTTAGCTGGACATCAATATTTAGAGAACATCTGTTTAACTTGTAAAATCTATTATCAGTTATCTTAAGCTAATAACTTTTCTCCAGTAAGTCGCTGACCTATTTTCCAAGACTTAACTCCTCTGACTCTCTGACGTGCTGCCTGGATGCTTGATGTGACGTCACTTTCAAGGCCGCGCTCTCACGACTAATTAATGTCGTATTAATCCGACGTATCAAAGAGTCGATACTGAGAAAGGTAGTTATCTCTAGTTTACCTTAGTACTTGCGAGAACCCAACACAGTGCAGGACTCTGCTGTGAAGGTGGAGACATGGTGGAGGTGTGTTTGAGACAATAACAAAAAAAAGAAAGAAAAGAAATTTGAAGGAGCGGCGGCTAGGATTTAGGAATGGCGGCCCGCCGCTGCTGAATGAATGTAGAGGAAACACTGAGGTAAAAAAAAAAAAAGTCCAAATTATTTAGAATCGTAACAGACAGGAACATATTCAAATGTGTCCCACAGGAAAAGAAACCTGTTCAAAATAACTTAAAACTTGTCCAAAAATGACTGAAAAACTTAAAAATTGTCCAAGATTACTAATCTCACTTAGCCAGTCATCCTGTAGTGCAGAATGGTCTGATGCACTTCACTATTATCCTGCTATAAAGGAGAAAAAAGCTCTAGTTCGTTTGTTTCTTTAACTTTTGTGTCTTCCTGCAGGTCAAATTGACCCGTTTTAAAGTTTAAAAATGTGGAAAAAAATATATTTTCACAGTGAAACTTCTGATGTCCACATTTTCAACATTTTTTTAGACAAAGAAACAATATTTTTTGGTGCCTGTAAATGAGGACAACAGGAGGGTTAAACCAACGTCGTCTTTGGCAAAGCTAAGCTGAAGTCTGTGCTAAATAGTTTTGTTTTAGTGGAAGTTTCAATGCAGAATTTTTATCACTACAGCGCTAACATCGTGTTTCACCTGAGTGACTCCGATCCGGATGTCTTTGCTAACAGAACTCGTCCCCTTCAACATGTCTCCGCTGGTTCGCAGGAAACCACCGCCGCCTCGCAGGAAACCGGCTGACAGTAAGTCCATCACTTCCTCCAGGGAGCTCCGCCCCTTAACGCCCTGCCTGGGGGCTGCTGGGGAAAAAACATCTGGAATCAGACTGTGTGTGATTGTTTCTGTGGGTTTATGTCTGTTTGAACATATTCTATTCAGAACCATGCGACAGTTGTGCTCATAATTTTACATATTCTGGCAGAATTAGTAAAATATGAACCGTTCTTTAATGAAAACATGAATAATAATCAGAGAAAATACAATTACGTGACAATGGATAACTTTGTCTGACCGCTATCCCTAAATGAAAGAAAAGTTTTTCCATGATCAAACTTATTGTCGTGAAAAAATGGACAATATTTCACAAAGTCTGGCTAAGAATGTAAAGTTATGAGTACAAGTGTATATATTATATTGTCATTTATATATTTCTAAAGACCTTTTTAAATTTCCTAGCAGGTTTATTTTTAAAATTACAGCATTTATCAGCACAAAATTCTAAAAAAGGTAAGAATCATTGGTTTTTCTGCTTTCTGATGAACATATAGTATGTGATGAGCTGTTTAATCAGGAAAATTAACCAAATCTGAGCTTAAAACTCTAAAATTTTATCAAAATTACTACATTCCACAAGTCTTATTTTATACATTCTCAACAAAAAAAACTGTTGGCACCAGATTCTGTAGCAAAAAAAACATTTTTCCCTTCCAGAAAAAGCAGAACCCTTCTTAAACTAAACAAGTAAATACATGTATTTACAAAACCAATCCAAACCTACATGCACAGCATTGATTATTGACAATAAAGTCGTTGATGCTGATGACCTAAATTAATCATTAATGACCAATTAGGATGGTAAATTCATCCAAAAACTACAGTGAAAAATATTCATTCACAATGACAAGAAAATCTACTAAAACTAAATAAATAGTCAAATTTCCAGATTAAAACTGTCAGAATGTTTGATTTTTGCTCTCAACAAGCAAAGATGATTAAAAATGTTAAAGATGGTTGAATTGTAATGTTTTTAATGTTGTAAAGCACTTTGCGTTGCATTTTTAACTGTATGAAAAGTGCTCTAAAAATGAAGTTTGACTGATAGTTTGAATTAACAAATCAACTGGTTACCAGGGTAACGAGCCCCGTCGTTATGATTGTTTTCTTCTTTAACCCTCGTGTCGTCCTGCGGGTCAAAATTGATCCGTTTTAAAGTTTGAAATTGTGGGAAAAAATATATATTTTCATTGTGAAACTTCTGATGTCCACATTTTCAACATTTTTGGGAAATCTTTGAACATTTTTTGGTGGAAATTTGGGGGATTTTTTTAAAGTAAAACTTTTAAGGGAAACTTTTAAGTAATTATTGGAATTTTTTTCCTGAAGGTTTTGCAAATTTTCAGAAATTTGGGGAATTTTTTTGCTGAATTTTTGGATTTTCTTCAGACGAGGAAATAATATTTTTTGGTGCCCATAAATGAGGACAACAGGAGGGTTAACTAGAAGGACCTGGAGCAGCTGCAGAGAGAAGGTGGAAATAATCCTGCAGATAAAACCTCTACATTCATGATTTATTTCCCGTATCTAATCCGGTCCTGGTGTCGTACCGGAGGACTGTCGCGGCTCCACAGCTGCAGCCAGCAGAGTTCCCAGCAGTTTGGAGACTGAAACTCTGACGTTGTAGTTGGAACCCTCGAAGGCTCTGAAGCACAGCGTGGCCACGTTCTCCAACTCGCTGGTCCACAGGAACACGGCTTCCCTCTGGAGCTCCAACAAACACTGACGAGACAAACACACCTGTGAGCGCCGCTAACACTGAGACCGTTCATTAATCTACAGGCTGATTTCTAAACCTGAAACCAGTAATGAGAGTAATCTGATTACCTTAGCAGCGGCGCAGCGTACGGCCATGGATCGGTCCGTCAGACACGCCCTCGCCACCTTGTAGACGTCACGGTGACTCGACACGGCGCTGACGCCTAAACCTCTGAGGATCTTCTCAATGCTCAGCATGATCTCATAGCGACCCTGAGACTGCGGAGGAGAAGAAGGAAGGAGGAGGAGAAGAAGAAGGAGAAAAAGAAGGAGAAGAAGGAAGAAGAATGAGAAGAGGAAGAAGAGAAGAAGGAGAAGGAAAAGAAGAAGATAAAGAAGGAGAAGAAGAAAAAAGAATAAGAAGGTAAACCCACAAATGTACAGATATTCTGGTGTCATTTCAAGACAAAACTCCATCAGTTCTTCTCCTGAACTCCTCAGAATCATCTGACTTTCTCCATCATTTCTGATCCTCAGAACTTCATCAGTCCAGCAGATAGACTCATGACATGTAGGAGGAAAAACACATCAGGACAAGACAGACTGAAGACAGACTGAAGACAACTTGAAGACAGACTGAAGACAAGCTGAAGACAAGCTGAAGACAGACTGAAGACAGACTGAAGACAAGCTGAAGACAGACAGAAGACAGACTGAAGACAAGCTGAAGACAGACTGAAGACAAGCTGAAGACAGACTGAAGACAAGCTGAAGACAAGCTGAAGACAGACTGAAGACAGACTGAAGACAAGCTGAAGACAGACTGAAGACAAGCTGAAGACAAGCTGAAGACAGACTGAAGACAAGCTGAAGACAGACTGAAGACAAGCTGAAGACAGACTGAAGACAGACTGAAGACAAGCTTAAGACAGACTGAAGACAGACTGAAGACAGACTGAAGACAAGCTGAAGACAGACTGAAGACAGACTGAAGACAAGCTGAAGACAGACTGAAGACAGACTGAAGACAAGCTGAAGACAAGCTGAAGACAGACTGAAGACAAGCTGAAGACAGACTGAAGACAGACTGAAGACAGACTGAAGACAAGCTGAAGACAGACTGAAGACAAGCTGAAGACAAGCTGAAGACAGACTGAAGACAAGCTGAAGACAGACTGAAGACAAGCTGAAGACAGACTGAAGACAAGCTGAAGACAGACTGAAGACAGACTGAAGACAAGCTTAAGACAGACTGAAGACAGACTGAAGACAGACTGAAGACAAGCTGAAGACAGACTGAAGACAGACTGAAGACAAGCTGAAGACAGACTGAAGACAGACTGAAGACAAGCTGAAGACAAGCTGAAGACAGACTGAAGACAAGCTGAAGACAGACTGAAGACAGACTGAAGACAGACTGAAGACAAGCTGAAGACAGACTGAAGACAAGCTGAAGACAAGCTGAAGACAGACTGAAGACAAGCTGAAGACAGACTGAAGACAAGCTGAAGACAGACTGAAGACAAGCTGAAGACAAGCTGAAGACAAGCTGAAGACAGACTGAAGACAAGCTGAAGACAGACTGAAGACAAGCTGAAGACAGACTGAAGACAGACAGAAGACAGACTGAAGACAAGCTGAAGACAGACTGAAGACAAGCTGAAGACAAGCTGAAGACAGACTGAAGACAAGCTGAAGACAGACTGAAGACAGACTGAAGACAAGCTGAAGACAGACTGAAGACAGACTGAAGACAAGCTTAAGACAGACTGAAGACAGACTGAAGACAAGCTGAAGACAGATTGAAGACAGACAGAAGACAGACTGAAGACAAGCTGAAGACAGACTGAAGACAGACTGAAGACAAGCTGAAGACAGACTGAAGACAGACTGAAGACAGACTGAGGACAAGCTGAAGACAAGCTGAAGACAGACTGAAGACAAGCTGAAGACAAGCTGAAGACAGACTGAAGACAGACTGAAGACAGACTGAGGACAAGCTGAAGACAAGCTGAAGACAAGCTGAAGACAGACTGAAGACAAGCTGAAGACAAGCTGAAGACAGACTGAAGACAGACCTCTGCGCTCTTCATGGCCTTCAGCAGATTCACTAGTGTGTCTTTGAAGGAACCGACCAGCATCCGACCGAGCTGCTCGTAGAGAGAACCGAGACAGGCGACGGCTGCCCTGAAACACACAAACACAACATCAACACATCATCACATCACACAATATCAACACAACATCACAGCATACAATTACACAACATCTGTACAACTTTAACTACACACATCTGTACAGTCCTGTGATGGTCGATCTGAAGTCTAAGACAAAAAAACATCTGGATCCATGGGAACAGAGTCTTTGCAGTCGTTTTGTGTCTCTTTGTGGTTGTTTTATGTCTCTTTGTGGTCGTTTTATGTCTCTTTGTGGTCGTTTTGTGTCTCTTTGTGGTTGTTTTGTGTCTCTTTGTGGTCGTTTTGTGTCTCTTTGCGGTCATTGTGTGGCTTATTGTGGTTATTTTGTCTTTGTGGTCGTTTTGTGTCTCTTTACAGCTCTTCTTCCTGTCTGAATGAATAGATCCTCTGTTTTCCCACCCTTCCCCACGGCCCTGAATGCCTCCTGACTTACAGTCGGGTCGGGAGGCCCGACGGCGAATCGTCTTTGCTCCTGATGATGTCATTGCACCTCTCCACCATTAAACTGGAAGGGATGGGGTCTCCCAGTCGGTACAGCAGGGCCAGGCAGTGGGCCAGCAGCCAGCGGGTCGGCGGGCCGGGGGAGCCAATCAGAACGGCCGACAGCTGGTCGATGAGCCGCCGCTGGTTCTGCCTGATGTCGACCTGCAGGAGGAGAAACATCTCGATGATTCTCAGAGTTTTATTCTGTGATTAGCTCCAGAAAGAGTCGAGGTTTTACCCGGTCGACGGTAGGCAGCAGCTTCTTCAGGTGGGTCAGCCATTCGAACACGAACTCGGCTCGCTGATGTTCTCCGATCTGACCGAGAGCCTCCTCGTTCAGGAGAAGGCCGTGAGATCGCTCCATCAGCAGACCTTCAGTGGAACCTCCTGATCTGCTCCAACA
This sequence comes from Amphiprion ocellaris, assembly GCF_022539595.1. Classification (NCBI taxonomy): domain Eukaryota; kingdom Metazoa; phylum Chordata; class Actinopteri; family Pomacentridae; genus Amphiprion; species Amphiprion ocellaris. The sequence goes on along the minus strand of NC_072785.1, from coordinate 31,778,890 downwards.
TCCTCCTAAACCTTGAGGAACACAAACACAACACAAACGTTTTACATCATGATGCTGCCACCACCGTGCTTAGCATCATGATGCTGCCACCACCGTGCTTCACATCATGATGCTGCCACCACCGTGCTTCACATCATGATGCTGCCACCACCATGCTTCACATCATGATGCTGCCACCACCATGCCTCACATCATGATGTTGCCACCACCATGCTTCACATCATGATGCTGCCACCTCCATGCTTCACATCATGATGCTGCCACCACCATGCTTCACATCATGATGCTGCCACCACCATGCTTCACATCATGATGCTGCCACCACCGTGCTTCACATCATGATGCTGCCACCACCATGCTTCACATCATGATGCTGCCACCACCGTGCTTCACATCATGATGCTGCCACCACCGTGCTTATCTGGTCAACACATTCAGACTTCGAATCTACAGGAACTCATCAAAACTGAAACTTTTAAAAACCAAATGAAAGATTCTGTAGCAGCTATTTATTCACTTTTTGTTGTTTTGATGTAAATTTTTAATCTGGTTGACTTTAGACAGCATGTATTTTATTTATTTGTTGTGTGAGGTGGTGTTGTTTGTCTTTAATCGTTTCAGTTTTAATGTTTCTTCAGCTGCTGTCTTGGCTTCCCTTGAATAAGAGGTCGTTGTATGTTAACAGGATAGAAACAAACATTAAAGTTCTCTACATGCATCAACAAATCTCCACATGTTCAGTCTGTGTTAAATATGTTGTTTTTTTCACCTAATTAGTTTATTTAATCCTTCAGTGTCTCTGTAATCAACACTGTGGTGTATTTTTGTGGGAAAACGTCGACCTGGAAGACGATGTGTTCCAGCAGCCGATAAAGGATCGGAACTTCTTTTGAGAGCTAATAGAGCGGATCAGACCGGAACCGGAGAGGACAGAACAGACGCTGGCAGCTCCAGATATATGAAGGGAGACAGTGAGAGAGCAGCTCATGAATGATTCAGCAGCAAACTCCTCAGTTAAAAGGCTCTAAAAATAACCCGCCGTCCCGCAGAAAGACACAAAACGCTGCTTTAACCAGCCCGAACGGAAGAGAAAACATCCTGACTGAATACCAACATCCTCACAGACAAAAACAACACACCGGGCCAATGTTTAAAGGCCCAGTTCACTAAGAAAATTCACACATTCACAGGGTTTTCTGACCAGACACAGAAAACATTTAAAAACTGATTTAATCTCTACAATCTTTGGCATCTTGTTCATCAGATTCTCATCATAAAGAACCAGAGCTGCTGAACCTCAATTCATCGTTTCACGCTTAAAATAATAATAAAACAATAAAAACACACTCATAGGCAGTGGTTTCACTGTGAAGCAAGGCAACAAAATTCACAATTTCACCACTTAAATTCCCCTCCTGGCAGGTTTTCCCTTTAAATCTGTTGTCGTGATAAAATGACAACAGCGTCCCAAACAACACAGAAATTGTCAAAAATGGCCCAAAATAACTTGATAAATGTTGAAAATTACTCAGAAATGGTTCAATGTAACATAAAGCATCCTGAAGTTAAATAAAAACTCTTCAAAATTATTTAATAATTGCTGAAAATTACCTGGAAATAGTCAAAAATTAAAGAAAAAGGACACAAAAATCATTAAAATTATTCAGATTTGTACAGAATGTCAAACACTTGTGAAAAATGACTTAAAATAGTCAAAAATGACTCAAAACTAGTGTAAAAATGACTCGAAATTGGTCTAAAATGACTCAAAATTCGTCTAAAATTAGTCAAAATTGGTAAAAAACAAAAATGACTCAAAAATTGTCAAAAATGACTCAAATAGAGATGAAAGTGTCTGTTGGCAAAAAACCCTGGAAAATTTTTTTTCTAAGCAACTTTGCCAAGTGAGCGCCGAAGGTGCTCCAAGAGGCTGCCAAAGGCAGCCTTATGCGAGTGCCGAATAATAAATTATAATAGTGTCATTGTTACAATTAAATTAACATAGCATTATAGTCTTTATTAACAATAAGAATATATATAAAAAATTGAAATGACCACGCAATATTCAATGAAGATAAAAATTTAAAAATGACCAAACAATATAGATCTTCAATGGAGTCTATCTTATCAAAAGCATGCACAAATGATATCTATTCACTCAAAAAAAATGAAAAAATTGAGGTCTATCTATTTTTGTAAAATAAAAAAAAAAGTTCCTAGTTTGTCTAATTTCCTGATATATTCGGACAAGAAATCGTCGTTCGTATCTTTCTTTTCTAAAACATGCACAAATAATATTCATTCAAAAAAAAAAAAAGAAAAAAATATTCTAAGTCCTGACCTGAAAAAAATTTCGGCAGAACTTCCCCTAAGGGCCAAACCCAGAATTTCATAACCCCCTTCCCTCATTAAAAGAATAGCACAAAACTGTGAAAATGTTAATAAAAATGCGGAAACATTCCTGTTAACATGTTCAGTAATGTAAACTATTCAGTAGTTTAGTACCCCATATTTCATATATTAATCATTTCATACTCTAGTCTAGATGTGTCACTAATCTATTATAAGGATTATATTATAATATCATTAAGACAGGAACCTTAAGACACAGTAAACTATCAATATATTGATATCTATTTTTGTAAAATTTAAAAAAACGTACCTGGTTTGTCTAATTTCCTGATATATTCAGACAAGAACTCGCCGTTCGTATCTTCCTCTTCTAACCACGACCACCGGAACGCGTTCTTGACTGTCGCATCTATAGCACGCACGTCAGCGTGCCTGTCTACCTGTTTAAACATTGTCCTGACAGGTACGGGTCATTACATTTACACAAAAGCAAAGGTCGTCTATTCAATGAGCGCTATTCAATGATTCATCTCTCCTTTGTACTCAAAACTGGCGCTATTCAGTGCATCCGCTCTCGCAAATTCTCGCAGCAATGTATTCAGCATTAGATTGGAATCGCGTCAATGAACGAGATTCAAAATGGCTGCCTCCGTACAGGAATATAAACAACAAACAACGCATTAGCGATAAGAATAAGATTTTCAAAAAGAATACTATCAATCAAATTATGATTTTCACTGAAAACTTCGATCAATTTTCCCAGATTCCCGGAAATGAACTCACAAAATTTGAAATCCCGGATTTCCGGGAAAACCCGGAAAACTTTCATCTCTGCTCAAAATTGGTGAAAAATTAACCAAAATTGGTCATAAAATTAACCAAAATTGGTCAAAAATTACTCGAAATTGGTCTAAAATAGGGTTGAGCGATAAATCGATTTTATCGATTAATTCGACTTTGTACTTAATGTCGATTTGTTTTAATGAAAATCGATTTTCTCATCAACATCCGCCACCAACGCCTTCCCGCTGGGCTACCGTAGTTCAGAGTGCGCCCCCCTCCCCCCCGCGCTTGATACACAAACAACATGGCGGCGAGCGGCGCAGATCTAAAGGTACGTGTCCACTAGATGCTATTTTCCCGCACGGCAACGCACCACATCTGAAAATCACACGGACGGCAGGCGGTCACTAGCGGACCACAACATGGTCACATGACAGCACTGACCAACAGCAGGCTGCTACGTGGTCACATGACCGAGCTTTCAGCTGGACAGTCCTGCAGACAAGTCGGATAAACACAGCGGCTCGGCCGCAAACTTTCCCTTTTATTTCAAAAACACGTCAGTGAAAAGTATTTCTGAAAGCATTTGAAGCAGAAATAATCTGTGCAGCAGCTGAATCTGTCCTCGTTTTAGGTCACTGACGCCTAGTTTAGAAGTTTGAGGACAGTTTCACAATGCGTGGAATCTCTGCACGCCTCACTGAATTTGCATTAAGTAGAAGTCAGTCTATTTTACACAAATGAGCTGCAGCCCTCTCCAGGTAAACATATCGGATCGCAGAGGGAAACGCACCGCAACCGGACCAGCAGCCACATGCGGCGCATTTCCAGCTGTGATCAGGTGTGTTTACCTGGAGAGAGCTGCAGCTTATTTGCATAAAGTAGACTGGACTCGGCCTTGCAGAGATTAGGTAGAGGGTTAAAAAAATTGAATGAATCGGGATTTTTTGTGAAAAAATCGGAGATTTTTTTTAGGCCATATCGCCCAGCCCTAGTCTAAAATGACAAGAAATGTGAGCAAAACGACTCAAAATTTCCAGTTAGCTGACATTTGCCCAAATGGATGCAAAGACATGAAAATTTTGATGGAAAATCTAGATTGTCTCATTTTTGTCAATTTTTTTTGTTGTTTTCTGTCTATTTTTTATTTGTTTCATGTTGCTAGTCTCATTTTTTTGTCATTTTGTGTCTCATTTGTGTAATATATTTTTTTTTGTTGTTGTTGTTTCATGTCCTTTTTTTTGTCAGGTTTTTGAGGTTTTGATCATACAATAAAATCCTCTATGGTTCAGCTCCAGATGACTAAATATTGTGTTCCTTTGTAGACACTCTGTGATCTGGAAGTTGTAATGTGGAAATGATAAACTGAGAAAGAATGTTGCTGTGATTTAACTTGTTTTTCTTCATAAATTTCAGGTTGTTCATGATGTTTAGTAAAAGAAAATTTTTATACTAAAACAAAGGAAATATGTGGAGTTGATGTTATTTATAGGTTATTAAGCTGTGATTTTATTGGACACTGGAGATGACATTGGGCTGAATGTGGAACCTGAACTAAAATGACTTTGACAGCCCTGATCTAATGCATTAATTCCACAGGATCTTAATCTTTAAAAGCAAAATAACAACATTTTAGTCACAATATAGAGGCTATAATTGCTTTTAGCAGGGTTAAAGTAGTAAAATGAAGCTGCAGCAACAAACCATACTGACAGACTTCAGTCACTGAGCTCATTTTAACAGAAGCTGCAGATTTAAACCTGATCTGACAGCTTTAAATCAGGTTTACAGTCAGATTATTCAGTAAATGTGTGGATCAGCTCTATTTCACCTGGAAAACACGTTTAATGCCAGAAATAAACATAATAAAGGGATCGACGTGAGCCAAAGTGAGCTGACAGCTTCTGAAATGAGCTGAAAACTGTCCAGTGTCTCCACATAAACAAATTAAACAGCATAAAACAGCTTTTTGGCTCCAGTTTAAAGCCCGAACTGCAGCTAACAGGCTCCGCGGCTAGCATCGGGAGGCTAACCCGGCTAGCTAACGGGCAAAAGTTTACATACAAACCGGCACAAAAACGGTTCCGTTTACCTGTCAGCGTCCGGTAAAAGTCGTCAGTCCGTGCGGCGACGTGTCCGTCCACAGACACGAGAGGGGGAAAAGTTTATTTCAGGCGGTATTCGGGGTCTAAATGTCTGCAAACACACACAGCAGAGACCGAACCGAGCCGCGGATACTCAGTCAAATTAGCGGAAACACACAGGGAGACACCCGGTCAATGGTTTCACAATAAAACCAAAAATATGGTCTATTAACTAAAACCGTAATTTAAAACAACATCTACATTTGACCTAGTTTAGGAATTTAATCAGTGTTCAAGTTTAATATTGTACACAATATTGACAATAATAGTAATGATAATAAGCACAGAAAAACCGCAGAAAACGAACCAAGCCGCTGAATCAGTGAGAGGAGCACTTCCTGTCACTGAGCTTCAAAATAAAACATAATTTATAAAAATCTACATTTAAATCAGCTCAAAAATTCAATGCTGCGATAATAATAACAGCAATAATAATAATACAAATACAAATAATAACTATTTCATTATTATTATTATTATTATTATTATTATTAAAATAACGATATTATAAATATAGTAAAAATAATAACAATAATAAGAATAATAATATTTAATATAATTCTAATAATAGTAATAATGGTAATAAGAGTCACTATTATTGATATCATTATCATAACGACATTATAATTATAAATCTAATAAAATAGCAAATAAACTTAAATAGTAAATTAACAACCAGATACTGATGTCTTTCACCATATGGACTTCAGGAGATGATTGGGGGATGATAAACTGTGACCTACTGGTTGGATTCTCTCTGTTCTCATGTTTCTTACATGTTTGTCCCCTGACAGCCGGGTCCTAATGTTTTTTGAGCAACACACCATACTATGACGTTTTTACAATGATGGTTCTACTATGGAACCAGTTTGACATGTTCAGGTGTTCTTTGTGGGAAAACTCAGAGATTTCAGGTATCAGAAGGTGGTTTTCAACTTTCTTTGTTAACTTTCTGCTTCAACTTTAAACTAAATTTCCTTCACTAACCCAGCCCTCTGGACTTCCAGGAAGCTGTGTTCCTATTGGCTGTCCAGGTGGCTGCTTGGTGTTATCAGGAACACCTGAGCAGCTCGGTGTTATCAGGAACACCTGAGCAGCTCAGTGTCTTCCTGCTTTATGTGGCTGCAGACAAACATTTCCTCTGCTTCTCTTCACCAGTGAACTGGGTTTGGCTCCATTGCTTCAGTTTGTTCTTTAGGCGTTGGCTTGCAGCTTCCAGCAGTAAAATCATCTTTAATGTGTTTCTTGGTGTGTTTTAGGGCTTTGTACTGGATAGTTGTCTTGGTAAATGTGGTTCTTTAGCCACAGTTAGTACATGGTGCTAATGTGTGCAGTGATTAGTAGATTTGGTGCAGCTGAGTTGTGTCTTTATCTTGGCTGTAGTGAGTCTTTAGAGGTTTTTGGTCAGACACATTCTGTATTCTTGTAGTGAACCAACGTTGGTTGTCCAGAAGGTAAGAGTTCCTGTCCTGATTCTCTGTTCTCAGAGGTTCTCTGGTAGGCTGCAGGAGACTTTAGTGTTTGGGTTGTACTAGTTTGGTTTTTGTATGGTTTCATTTGGACGACTATCTTGAGGCCCCTCCATGTGGTTTAGTGAGGTTTTCTGCAACAGTTCTACAAAGCAACCTGCAGCAGAAGAGACTTTGAGAGTTTTTAGGAAGTTCTGGAGACCAGACTTTAGAGCAGCAGAAACATTTGTCAGCAGTTTGAGCAGGAGAAGGTGAGCTTCAGAGTAGAAATGAGACGGAAACCTTCTTGACCCGTGTGGTGAGGTCCTGTACCAAGAGTTTGAGCAGGTTGTGAAGAGTCTGTAGTTCTTTGGTCTGAAAGCACAAGAAGAGTCGACTCATTAAAGGAGAAAAACAGGAGATATTGTTGGTTCTTCTGTCGCTCTGCAGTTTCCAGTTTCCTTAGACTGAATATCAAGTTTATATTTTAAATGATTTCCCATGTGAGCCCAAGAAGACCTCAATAAACTCTCTCCATCCCCTGGACACAACATATTTTATTACCATGTTAAATCTTTTTTTTTTTTTTAAATGTTTTTGAGTTTTAGTCATAGTTTTAGCAGTTTTTTCTCTTTGTTTATTTAGTTTTGTCATCTGTGTGAAAGGTGCTAAACAAATAAAGTTGAACTGATAAACTAAATAATTGACTAACTCATGGTTGTGACATCAGAAGTATTTTCATTGTGATTTAAGGGTTTATTTCATTTTTAAGGTTGGGGTTAAAATCTTGACAGAAAAAGAAGATTAAAGAAATAAACTACATAACAAAAACCAATTAAATCAAAGGAAAAAAAATTAATACAATAAAATTTTTAAAAAGTTTTATTATTAAAAAGGTTTAAGAAATTTAAGATATAATTTTCTAATTAAACATTTAATATTTTAATTAAATGTTTTGTCTTTTTAAAGGTTTAATAATCTAATTAAATGTTTTGCATTTTTTAAAATGTGTAATATTCTTCTTGTTTAATTGTATATTTTATCTGTAATTTTTAATATTTGTATTTTAAAAATTTTGTTTAATTTCATAATGACATGTATCTTGTTGAATTATCTAATTCAATGTTTTGTCTGTTTAATGTAATTTAATTGTATTTAATGTTTCACTACATTAAACAGACAAAACATTGAATTAGATAATTCAACAAGATACAATAGATGTCATTATGAAATTAAACAAAATTTTTAAAATACAAATATTAAAAATTACAGATAAAATATTTTCCATAATTAAACATTTAAAATATACAATTAAACAAGAAGAATATTAAACATTTTAAAAAATACAAAACATTTAATTAGATTATTAAACCTTTAAAAAGACAAAACATTTAATTAATATATTAAATGTTTAATTAGAAAATTACATCTTAAAGCCAATAAAACTTCAAATAGGAATTAAACTGAAAATACAATGAAGCATTTAAAAAGAAAATTAAACATTAAAAGGTGGTAAAACATTTAAAAAGAAAAACCTTAAAGATTTAATCGAAACATTAAATATTGGGAAAGAAAAAGAAACTCAAACAAGCCGATTAAACATTTGAAAAAACAATTAAACATTAAAAAGACAAAACATTTGGAAATCAAATCAGACATTAGAAAAGAATAAAAGGTGAGAAAAGAGCAAAACTAAACATTTAAGAAGAATCAAACTAAAGACAAAACATTTGAAAAGACACCAGTTAGACTTTAGAAGATCAAATTAAACAGAAGAAACAATAAAACGATCAAAAGGAGCAAAAACAGATAAAGTCTTAAAGCGTTTTCTAGTCTGAAATGAAAACATCAAGTTGTTTCTTCAAACATTTCCTCTTTCTATGTTCTTGGTTTGATTGGGGACAGATTTACTAAGAACTCATTTCAGAAAACTGCTTTCCAGATAAAGTCTACTAGTAGTTGAAGGCATTGATTAAACTAATGTTACCTTCTGATCTCCACAAACTTTACTGTTCAGTGAAGAGAATCAAAGTTTGTTGAGGATTTCTAAAAAACCCACAGGTGAAGGTCTGAGAAGAACTCAGATGGATGATCTAAATGTGAAATCAAGACTCATGGTCACAAGTTTTAAGGCTTCTGTTAACCAGAAAGTTCAAACTAACAGAGAAGTACTGAGAAACTTTTAAAACTTCAGTCCTCAGACTGTCTGAAGGTTCAAACTAACAGAGAAGTACTGAGAAACTTTGAAGATTTCAGTCCTCAGACTGTCTGAAGGTTCAAACTAACAGAGAAGTACTGAGAAACTTTTAAGATTTCAGTCCTCAGACTGTCTGAAGGTTCAAACTAACAGAGAACTACTGTGGGACTTAGAAAATTTCAGCCCTCAGACTGTCTGAAAGCTCAGGTCCTGAGGACTCGGGAGGCCTGGAGGCTTTGGAAAGTCTTGGAACTGAGGGTTCCACCCTCCAGAACAAAGGCTGAAGCCCAACCTCCTGAGAAAAACGGTCGAGTCGGGCCTCGAGTAAAAAAAAAACTCGAAAATGACAAAAAATAGATGATAAATGCGCAAAAAAAAGAAGAATTAGTATCTGAGTGGATAGCTCAGGGGGATAAGAGGAGAGACTACAGAGTGGAGGGTCGCAGGTTCGAGACCCACCAGTGGCAGTTTTCTTTCTTTGTCTTTGTCAGGATATTGAGAAAATTTAAGAAGTGTCTGGTCTTGAACCAGCGACCTGCAGCTCCATAGGCAAATCCTTAACTCACTGAGCTACAGATCAGATACAAAGAAATAAATTCGTCGTCCCTTTGGCATCGTAGTTCCTGAAGCGACCACATGGGTGGAGCCAAGGCGGAGTCTGGGTGGAGTCAGGGCGGAGAGTAGGCGGGGAGGTGGGTGGCGGCCTCCCCCCTCTACTCCCCCACCTCCCCCCACCACCCACCACACCTTCCCCCGCCCGATGAGTTCTTCGAGTCTCCACGAGTTCTTCGAGTCTCCACGAGTTCCTCGAGTCTCAACAGGTTTTCCCGAGTTTCTGGAGTTTCCACCAGGTTGGAGGCAGAACAAGTTGTCATGAAGAGGTGTTGAAGTTGGCCAGGATGGACTGACTTTTTACAACGAATAGAAGGAAGACCACTAGAAGAGCAGGTCTTTAACCACCATCCATAAAATCCATGGAGTCGCTCCAGAGAAATGAAAGAAGGTCAACTTTTATCAACCTCCATCCAGATGTTCAACTTGATATCTTTACTTTGACATTTTTAGTACCACAAACCTTTAGTATCACACTTTATTATCATTTATTAGGACTTTCATGGAATCCACCAGCAGATTTAGTTTTTCTTGACAAACTTTATTCTTGTCGTCGTGGGACTGCAGTATTTAAAACTGTTCCTTCTATTTGACCTCATGTTTATTAGTTTTAGTGGAGAAACTTATTTTAGTTGTCGATTAGTCTCTTAAAAACCAAATAATAAATTGGATTAGTCAAGAGCTTTAAATTTCTTATTATTATATTTTAAATATGACAAAAAATATAAAAATAAAGTGTCTTGACACAATTTGACCTGTAACTGGTGTTATATAAATAAAATTGAATTAAAATTGTATGTATCTTGTAATGTTGGAGTAATTTAGCCATACATGTTGGAAAACACATTTTCTTTGTCCATTAATCTGTTGATTGTTTTCTCCAGTAATTCATTTCTTGTTTTGGTTTATAAAATGTCAAGCCCAAATATATTCAGTTTACTGTCATAAAAACCAAAAAGATTTACATTCATGATGCAGGAATCAGGCAGTTTTTCACTTTTTATCTTAGTTTAGTCAGAAAGATAGTTGATAAAGTGTGAATTGTTGCAGCTTGTGAGCCGTAAAAGGTTTTAATCTTTGGGGCCGAGTGTCAGGAAACATTTAGAAACCAACATCAACAAAACACTCAACAAAGATTTGAACATCATTAAAGGGAAATCCAACTTCTGCATTACAATGTCTAATTAAAGGACATTTATTTCCAACGTAAATGTGTGATATTCATCCTCTGGAGCTTTCTCTTCACATCGTCTTCCACCTGGACTGGTTTGGTCGGGAGCATGTGCAACAAACATTTGAAAAACTGCACTTTAACATCAATGAATGACACTGAAGTTTAATCTCTACATAAATGAGACTGAGTCTGGATGTGCTGCTCTGTCATTAACTCCTAAGTTTAGGGAAAGTTCAAACAAAAGAGGACAGTTCAGATCAGACTTGAGAATGAGCTTATTTTGAACAAACATCTCAGACTTTCTGAGCTTCAGCACCTCTAGCAAGATATTTTAACAACAAGCAACTCAAGAGATCCAGAAGTTGGAGAGAGTTAGCTTTAGCTGAGCCAAAGAACATGTGGGACGCTAACCTCGCAAACATTTCAGACTTTTCTCTGTGAATTCTGAGAAATAATTTCCTATTTAATGACAGAGCTACACATCTTAACTCAGTCTCATTAAAACAGACTCTAATTCAGTGTCATCCATCCATATTAAAGTGCACTTACCCAAAATGTTTGTTGCATGAGCTCCAACAAAACCTGTCCAGGTTGAAGGCCACTTTGACAAACAGGAAGTGGAAGATTCCAAGCAGATTTATAGAAGGGGGAACCAGACTGTACTAAGTGTGGTGGAGTATAGAGGGGTGTTTTGTGGGTTTTTAAGGCTGATAATGATTATTAGTGAGACATTTGAAGTAGATATTCATTTGCAGTAAATGAAAGTATTTAAAATCTTGGAGTTAAACTTAGAAGAACACAAACTCTAACAGAAAACTTTGTTGATACGTTTTTGTTTTGTTTACAGATGTTAAGTTAAAGGAGTTTTATTCGTGACGTATAACCAATCAAATCACTCCAGAAGACAGTGACCACAGGTAGATAAAGGTTCAGAGCCAAAGTAGCACCATTTTAAATTGATTTATTACCATAAATCAGTAAAAAATAAAATACTGATAATCAGTAAATCAGTCAGCCCACAATTACTACAATTCTACAATGTATGTCTCTTTCCTTTGACTTATTTGTACAATATACGATGTATATGATGGTGTTTTTTCATCCCAAAGGCTCTACTATGATGTTTTCTAAGGGACATACGATGCTACTCTGGTTGTTCTGGCTCTGGGCTGCTGCACTCCTCCTCTGTTGTTTTCTGGATTGTACTCAGCTGCATGCCTTCGTCCACCAGGCCTCCGTTGACTCGTCCCGCCTGCCGTCTCTGGAGCTGAAGCTGGATTGGAACAGACCAAAGTACAGTCCAATCACGATGCCAGCTGCCTCTCAAAAAGCTCCTTCATCTGGCAGGTGGCGCCACTTCTTCTGAGGGGAAGCTGAGCTGGCCCAGCAGAACTTTGGAGATGTGTTCCAGTGGTTGGTGGATGTGTGGGGAGATAGAGAGGGACCTTTGAATAGTTCACAAAGGAAAACAGGGAACCCATTGGTAGTTTTAGTTTAGGGTGCTACTGCGGTGTGTTTTTGGGTTTTAAGAGGTGAACAGGAAGAGTTTTTTTTCGTATTGATTATCTTTTACTTTGTTCCTGGTTGAAATGCCCATCAATGTCAACATGAAGTTCACTTTTAGTTCTGTTTATTTATTTTTATTTTACTAACACCCATTTGTTTTTAACCCCCTCACATGTTGTGTTGTTGTAAACTTACTCTTTCAAATAAATTCTCGTCTAACCCTCTGGAAACCAGCATTTGGACTGTTTTTGTGTTGCTCCTCACCTACTGACAGCTGTGGACTAAAGGCTATACTTTGATGTTTTTAGAGCGACATGCTATACTATGATGTTTGTTGGGCGACACGCTATACTATAGGCTTTTTTAATTGACATATTACTGTGATGTTTTTTTTTAGTTTTTGTTTTTTTAGCAACATATAAGAATTCGAACAGTTTTAAAAGTTACTATACTTTTACTTGTGCAATGAAATTATTACTCTATGGCATTTTTTAGATGACATATTATACTCTGATGTTTTCTTGAATTACATACTATTTTGACAATATATTGCACTATGACATTTTTTGAACCACATATCATACATGACAATTTTAGGCAACATCCTATCATTTTGCACTTTTTGAACCACATAATAATCTATGTTTTGTTTTTTTTTCTTGCCAACATGCTGTACTATGAACTACAGGCCATACTATGTTATTCTTGAGTAAAGTATACTATACTTTGACATTTTCTGAACTACATCCTATACTATGGCGTTATACACAGAGTGCTTTGGTTATATGTTGATTTATAATCTAGATTTTTTTCTGTTTTGTTTTTTGATGGGATTACCACAGACCTGACTGTGAACACTGTTGACACCCACCTCAGGGAGACGCTGCCTAAGATCTCAAGGCTGCTTGGTCGTGGTCTTTCTGGCACGTACTCTTCCAAGATGAACCGGGAAGTTTAACACTGATGGAATGACACCAGGTCTAAGCCGACAAACTTCCAATTCCTCCTCAACCCATAGTCTCTGGGAAACCTACATGGAGTAAGAAAAGTAGACAGAGAAGTAATTAAGTCTGTACTCAACATATTAAAAAGAAATCATGCTAATAAATTAAGTACAAAGAACAGAATTCACCAATATACTGGAGAGCCAGAGCTATTTAATTTGATAAGTATAACCTTGTTTAGTAACATTTCAAGTATTTGAGAGCAGTCCTAAAGAACTGCCTGTAATCCTAATCATAAAATGGGTTTGGAGGAAGAACATAGATGGTAATCTGGATATACATGAGTTAGGCTTTATAACTACTATTGGTAGTATTGGTGGTAGTAATAGCAATGTGACTACTACTAGTAGTAATGGTAGTACTCACTACTGCTGCTGATACTGGCACTGCTACTACAACTTGTAATACTATTACAAATGCTGATACTACTTCTACGACTCTGACAGCTGTTTATACTACTACTGCTGCTTGTACTTTTAGTATTACTACTACTGCTTGTACAACTATACTACAGCTACTATTAATCGTCTGGTATTTGGTTGTCAAGCTGCTAGCTCGCCTTAGCGTTTTGCTAGTGGCTAACTAGTTAGCTCTCATAGACTGGAAGCTCTCAACAAGATTTCATCATGAAAAAAGAGCCAAAAACTATTCTTACCTATGAAAAGTCATTCCAAGTTTCCTTGTCTCAATCGTACGACGTAGTGTGTAACTGTATGCAGCACAGTGAGCCGGCATACTTGTTGTTTCCGTTTTCACGCCGTCTACATCAACGGAATGCACTGAAACTTTGCCCCCACTAGCTTAGCCTCGCTGTAGCACGCAGCTCAAAGGGGCGTGTCCTATCTACTCATTCATATCTATGAGAACAACGGTGGCTGCACATAAGGACGCCTGACGTAGATTAGCTGCGTAAATACCATTATATACAGTCTATGGTAAATACGTATGTGAATCGCATCATTGGCTGCAGCAGCCAGTCACCGGTCACTCACTGATTCACACTGAAAAATAGCACAGAATGAATTGTTACCTGTTTATTTTATTTACAATTTAGGTTGGATTTTTTTTTTGTGCGCAGCAGATTTTCTGTGCGCGGAGACCGTGTCAGCAGTGCGCAATTGCGCACGCGCGCAGCTCAGAGGGAACAGTGATTATTATTATTATTATTATTATTATTATTATTATTATTATTATTATTATTATTATTATTATTATTATTATTATTAATATTGTTAGTATTACTATTAATATTGTTATTATTATTATTATTATTATTATTATTATTAGTAGTAGTAGTAGTAGTAGTAGTAGTAGTAGTAGTGGTATTAGATCCTTTCTCCTTTTAATTATCAACATGAACAGATAATTGAGAAATACTGAGATGCAGTTAGTTGTTAAACCAAACTCGCCGGTGTGAATTTAAAGCTAGCAATGCTTATTAATTTAATATTAATTTTGGTTTAAAAAAATTGCAAATATTTCTATTTCAGTATTTTACTCCACTATTTTTTTTTATTCTTATTTTATTTTCTTAACTTATTTGTCTTGCATGTTTAATAGGGAGAAAACCATCCGGAATTTAACTGTACACATAATGAAAATAAAGCTTTCTTATCTTATCTTATGTAATTTTGACATTTTATGCTTTACATTTCTTTATTTATTTATTTTGTCTGTTGTCTTTTTGCTTTAACTTGATTTTATTTCGTTGTCATGTCGCCTTCTGTGTGTCCTGCATTTTGGAAAGCCTTGTTTTTTAAGTGTTATAAATAAAGTTATAATTAAAGATGGTCTTTAATTGTTGTCCTTCATTATTCCCTTTGTAGTCCAACCAAAGCAAACTGCTTGGTTTGATTTCAGAGGTTTCCTCATCGTAAACTTCTTCAATTCTTTATTTCTGTGTGTCTGAACAAATGATCTGTTTGAATTTGAGTTTTCGTGGTAGAAAGTGAGCATCAGGGGCCCGTTTCACGAAGCAGGTTTAGTGAAAACTCTGAGTTTGTTAACCCTGAAATGAGGGAAACTCAGAGTTTTCCGTTTCACAAAGGGAGGTAACTGAAACCAGAGACAGAGGGGTAACTCTAGCCTGTTTCACAAAGAGAGGTAACTGAAGCTCTCAGTCAGTTACCATAGTAACAGACTCTATGAATCTAACCTGGTCAGGACCAGGTTTTTCTCAGTAAACCTCGAGTCTCTCAGTCTCCGCCTTCTTTCAGTCACACACTATTTCATTTCCTCATTCATTCAGTCATCAGGTGAGTTTTGGTGAAGTCTAGTTCTGCCGTGTGTCAAAATGACGTCCTTTTATGAACGATCCAGTGGATGAAGGAGCAGAATTACTGCACAGAGAATTAAATATTCGTCAGGAGATTGTTATCAGACCGTGCATAGATGTTCTCACATTTCTGGACAGTTATCTTTTAGAGCGGTACTGTTTCACATCACAGTCCATAACCTACATCCAACCTCATCCATCCTTACATTTACAACATGACCAACCACAGTCATGCTCTCACATCCCAGCAGATATTGTGTGTTGTGCTGCGGTTCTTTGCAAATGGGAGTTTTTTATATAATGTCAGAGATGCAGAGCACTTCAGTAAGACAACTGTATGCAGGACGGTCAGAAAAGTGTGTCTGGATCTGAAACGACTTTTACCATCTTTGTGGTTTTCCCTGGACATAAACCTGTCAGAGCCATCAAGGAGGAGTTCCACAGGATTGCAGATCAATGATGTAGAGATCTGTTAAATTAATTTTAAATCATATCCAGTTAATGACATTGTGCTGCAACCTCAGACTGGGATTAGTAACTTTAATTTCTTTTAGGATTTCTCAGTGTGATTAGCTGCATAGATGGCACACACATCCCCATCACAGCTCCCTCACATAATGAAGCTGATTATGTGAACAGGAAGTCCATTCACAGTATAAATGTGCAGGTAGGTTAGAGGTAGATTGACTACGGTTTCAAAATGTTAAAGACTGCATCATAGTTCAACATCTGTCATTCTCTGCACTGTCAAGATCATATGTGATGCTGCATACATCATTTCCAATGTGGAGGCCAAGTGGTCTGGATCTGTTCATGACTGGAGGTTTTATCATGAGTTTAATGTGAGCAACAGACTGCAACGTGGTAAACAGCCTAAAGATTTTAACAATATAATTCACTTGTCTCCCTCCTTTAATATACTCTAATGTATCCACTATACATTACAGGAGAGTTTGATGGTCTTCTGCTGGGTGACAGGGGTTACCATGCCAACCCAGGCTGATGACCTCATACCCTGACCCTGAACCAGGCCCCCAACAGAACTTCAACCAGGTTCACTGCAGGATGAGAGCCTGGGTGGAGATGACCATAGACCTGCTGAAAGCCTGTTTCCAGTGTCTACATCACCTCAGGGTGACTCCTGAGAGGCCTGTGATATTATCGTGGCATGTGTTGTTCTTCATAATATTACCACTATTAGAGGAGAGCAACACTCTGCCCTACAAACTGAAGACCCAGATGATGACCTCATCCACCTGCCAGCTATCCAGGACAGCAGAGCAGTCAGAGACACCATATGCAATAATCACTGCAGAGTTTAAGTCTCCATCATCACCACCACAGCAGTCAAATAAACACATGACATACATTTCATTTGGTCTTCTTTATTTCCTACAAATAAAAGAGCTAGTTTAGTTCATGTTCCAGTAGTTAACATAATTCACCTGTGACCTGCACCCACCTCTAACTTGTGCTCCAGTATTTCAGTTTCCAGATCTGCCCTCCTAATCTGGCGGTCCAAATACTGTATTTCTTTATCTGTTTTCTGGATTTTTCTCAGCAAGTGCAGTTTGTAAATCTGTTTTACTGATGACTGGGAATACATAGAGGACATTAAATTATACAGTTGCACATGAATTCCATGGACTGAACCTCTGATGTTTACTGAACATCCATCTCACTGTGTCAATCTGTGCAGTGGAAGTTGAGGAAGCATCCTGCTGCTGTCCAGCCATGCTCTGTTAAAAAGGAGGAGAATGTGCAATACTTCAGTGTAGGCTAAATGTCACACTCTATATTCCACCAGAATGTTCAGAAATGTGAATGGGAAGAGAACTATCAGTAACATACCTCTGTATGCCTTTCTGGATCCCCCTCTATGAAGGCAGCAGACACAGTTTCATCCTCTTCATCCTAGATGACTGATATGTTTCAGTGGACTTAAACTACCATTTGGCTAAATCTTTGGAGTATTGCCTACTTACAGTTACAAGCTCTGTTGTGGTGTGAAGGGGCTCCACCAGGCAGATAACACCATCAGAATCTGTTGGGCCAAAAGAAGAAAAGACCCAAAAGAGAAATAAATATTTGTATGAATATGCTTGAAAACATTCCATATATACATATACATGGGCTACACACACACACACACACACACACATTACATTTTATAAAAGCACTTGTGTCTTGGGGGGTGGTCTCAGAGGATGAGCTCCCTCCAGGGTTTCCTTCAGCCACTGGCCTTCCCAAATTCTGGCTTAGGACCAGCTCCTCTGCCTCCGTTACAGGTGGTGGTGCTGGGCCACCACCTGTTTTACGGGCATCTCTTTCTGTTGGCTGAGTAGAAGTCTGTGTTAGTTTAAATAGGCTTAATTGTTAAACAGAACATGATATGGATGCAGACATTTAGGCTGTGTGTGGGATAAAACCACTGCACAGTCAAACAGCCACTTAATATTTAGGCTACTTTACAATGTAAAACATGATCAGAATGAGGAAGCTCCATGAGATTATGCCGACTTCTTACCTGTTTTAAAAATGTTTTTATATTTCATCTTCAGCTGCTGCCACATGCTCTTCTCCCCTGCAGGATTGCACCTAAATGAAATAACTTAATAGTCTACTATTCAAACAGTTTTCCCCTGTAATATTATTGTGATTTAAACTTACGCATTGACTCGGGCAGCAATGTTCTCCCACACCGTCTCCCTCTCTTTTACAGCTGCAGGTGTTGCACTTCTTTCTAAAAACGTGTTCGTAGTTGCAATATGAACGAATTAAGATGTCCAGTTCAAGTGGTGTAAAAAACGTAGCTCTCCGCTTCCCTGTTGCCATGGTGACTCGTCGAATCGGGGTTCCATTGATGCTGTCTTTTTATAGTTGTGGTGCACGCGCTTAACTCCGGGTGAAACTACTCCGAGTTGATTAAACCAACTCAGATCAGCCGTTGTGAAACCGAATACTCAGAGTTTTCTATCTCAGAGTAGATCAACTCAGAGTTCAGGGTTAAACTCAGAGTTTGTTGAACCTGCTTCGTGAAACGGACCCCAGGTGGTAGATTGAAGAATCATCGAACATCCGCAGGACAACAACAAACGTCCACGGAGTGTTTTATACCCAGAGTGTGATCTGACAGGCAGGAAGGCTGCTGACTGCTTCACATACAGACAGGTGTGGGAATCACAGCTGCACAGATGTAGGGATTTTAACCAAATACGTAGGGTTGAAATACAAAAGAAAATCAATAAAAATACAAAAATCACCCATGAAATTTACACATCCAAAGTACCACTAAAAACTGCAAATAACCATCAAATTTCACATTTTTTTTTACAGATTTATTTTATTCTTGAAGGCTTTAGAAAACGGTTTGCAAACGTATTGATATTTCACTAATATTTTCTTTATTTTAATTACATGAAACTGTTAACTTGTCATTTAATAATGTAAGTATATTTCTAAAATTAGACAGAATTAGTGGTTCCGTAAAGGTTCTGCTCATATATTTCGATTGTATCTCTATATATTTTAATCTGTGTTTAATATTGCCTTACATAGTTTGTTTTTTAATGCTGCCGGAGAGTGCTAAACTGATTTTCACTGTTTTTTTTTTTGACAATAAAGACCTTTTCAATTCTCTTCTAAAGAAACACACGCGGAAACAAAACAATACGAAAAACAAATGTGGTCAAACTCAGCTCCTGTTTGTTTTTATTTGAATAACAACAGTAAAATTCTCTGGAAGTAAATTCTGACCCTGATTTCTCCGGTAGAAACACACGGGGTGATGTGCGCCTGTCAGTCCGGATAATGGGTTCAAATCCCCCACTAACCCTCCAGACGGACCGGTGGATCCCGGAGCAGAGGATCGAGGTGGGCAGGGTCGGCATGACGGACTGTACCAGAACGTTCTAGTAGCCGGAGCAGCTGCTTCACGTTCGGCGCCAGAAGTTTCTAGCTGTCCGGAGCAGCTGCTCCGTGTTCGGTTTGGACGTTTCTCCATTTAGTTTTTTTTTTTTTTTTTTAACCGGATAAAGTCGCTCCGTGGAGGCTTCAGTGAACCCTGCAGGTCGGACTGTATCCAGCTAGCAGGCTGAGTCTGTTTACATTGGGGCTAACGGAGGCTAACGGCTAAGCTACATCCACAGACTGTTTACATTCAACCGGTTGAGTAGCTAACGGCTAATTAACAGGCTAAGCTACATCCACAGACTGTTTACACTGGGGCTAACACGGTAGCTAACGGCTAAGCTACATCCGAAGACCGTCTACATTCGACGAATTGAGTAGCTAACGGCTAACAAGCAGTCTGAGCTACATCCATAGCCTGTTTACAGTAGATCGGTAAACAGGCTAACAGCTAACTAGCCCGCTGAGCTAGATCCATAGCCTGTTTACTTTAGCTCGGTTGAGAGACTAACGGCTAACTAGCAGGCTGAGCTACATCCATAGCCTGTTTATAGTAGATCGGTAAAGAGACTAACAGCTAACTAACCCGCTGAGCTACATCCATAGCCTGTTTACATTCCACCGGTTAAGAAGCTAACGGCTGTCTGCGGGATGTTCGGCTGCCTGGTCGCCGGTCGGTTGGTTCAGACCGACGCCGTGCAGGTCTCCCCGGACAAGTTCGTGTTCAACCTGCCGGACTACGAGAACGTGAACCACGTGGTGGTGTTCATGCTGGGCACCGTCCCGTTCCCCGCCGGGATGGGCGGCGCCGTCTACTTCTCCTTCCCGGACCCGGCCAGCGGCGGCCCGGTGTGGCAGCTGCTCGGCTTCATCACCAACGACAAGCCGAGCGCCATCTTCAAGATCTCCGGGCTGAAGGCCGGCGAGGGCGGGGCGCACCCGTTCGGCGCCGCCTCCTCCGGGTCTCCCTCCGCGGCGCAGGTCGGCGTGTCGGTGGAGGCCCTGGAGCAGCTGGTCCAGCAGATCCCGGTGAGCAGCGCCGCCGTGTCCACCGTGGACTCGTTCCTGCAGTTCACCCAGAAGATGCTGGACAGCTTCTACAACTTCGCCTCGTCCTTCGCCGTGTCCCAGGCCCACATGACCCCGAACCCCGGGGAGACCTTCATCCCGTCCAGCTGCATCCTCCGCTGGTACGAAAACTTCCAGAGGAGGATGGCGCAGAACCCGAACTTCTGGAAGAACTGAACCGGGTCGGACCGCAGACAGCAGCCCCACAGTGCCTTCATGAAGTGCTGCAGCTGGACTTTAAGACTTTAAAGCAGAGAAACACCTGAACAGGTAGACGGACTCCTGGAGAAGAACCTGTTTGGTCCTGAAGGTCTGACATGACGTTTAAATCGATGCCATAAATGAAATAAAAACACTAAAACAACAGATATCAGAATATGGAAGTTTTGCAGCGTGTTTGTTTTATTCATGGGATTTGTAGTTCTTTGATTAGTACTGCATTTTTGTAGTTTTTTGAGGGTTTATTTCTCTGATTTCCGCATCCTGCTGCAGATAGTTTCTATTTCAAATTGATTTTATTGTTTTTGAAACCATAAAAGTGAATTATTTTATTTGATGAGCGTTGATTCGTGATGTTTGTGTGTTTTCTGATTTTATTTGGGCTTTTATTGTGGCAGTCTAGACTTTTTGTCTTGTGCCAAACCTGAAAAACTGAGTTTACCGAGAAAATAAATGAAATCTTTTGAAAATGTCTTTAATAATCTGACTGCTGTGTGGACTTTTGTTTTTAATCCTCTAAACTGAAAAAAACAAGGAGGAATATTTTATTTTGTTAAAGAAAATCACTAAAATGACACCAGAAAGTGTAAAAACATTATGAACCGTCAGAATTTCAGGTTTCTAATGAACATATCATGTGACGTTTGATTCCACTGAAGGGGATTTAACAATTCTGAGCTTCAAATCAACATATTTCATCATTTATCCGACATGTTTTATTCAAAAAGCTTTCAGATGAATTGCAGGCAGTGTTTCCAGAGACTCAAAACGTGTCTAGAATGACTTAAAAATTGTCATTTTGAAGACGTTTCAGGAGTTCTTGGACACTTTGCAAGTTATTTATAGCATTTTTTTTTTTTTTTTTTTTTTTTTACCGTTGACACATTTCGCTGGATTTTGGTTGATTTTTATGTGAATGTTCTTAAAGAAAATAGAAGTTTTACTGATATACATGGAATCACTTTAGATATTTTTAGGATTTTTTGGAAGATTTTTACTCATTTTTTGAAAATATTTACAAGAATTTTCTTGGGGGATTTTTTTTTTTTTTTTAAATAAAACTTTTAAGAGAAACTTTTAAGGAATTATTGGAATTTTCTTCCTGAAAGTTTTGCAAATTTTCAGAAATTTGGGGAATTTTTGGATTTTTTTTAGACAAGGAAGCAATATTTTTTGGTGCCTGTAAATGAAGACAATAGGAGGGTTAATGTTATTTTGAGCAGATTTTTTCTTTATATTGTCTGATCCTGGGACAGAATCGGACAATATGTGCTTCAGCCATCTTCTCAGCCATCCTCTGCATCTCGTAATCTTCTTCATCAGGTGAGACGTTCTCCGGCGCTCCGCCACCAGGTGGTGTCACTTCTCCTGTACTGTGGTACGACAGCTGAGGAGGCTCATCAGGCAGGTTAGATGGGACACCTGCCAGGTTCTTCAGGAAAAAGCTGTAGTTCCAAAGAAAGGAACATTCAGCTTCAGTCTGCGTCTCCTGGGACACAGTTGTCGCTTCTGGACAATCCACCTTTGGCAGTAGTGACCCCCACAGCTATGAATCTTCCATCCACCATGTTAGAAGTGGAGAACATGGTTCCGTCAAGGTTCTTCCACATTTTCACGTAGGTGGGATAGAAGAGCCCATCAGGATAATCTACCTTCGCAGGTGATGTCTCCTGAGCAGTATCACACATCACTTCTGCCCTCCCTTTGATCTCGAGGCAGGTGGAAACAGGTACTGCTGGTACACTGGTGGGGCTTCTGGTACAGAAGATGCCCTGAGCTAAGGAGACTGGAAAGGTTTTCACATAGCACCTGTTGCACCAAAACGTGTGAAGGGCGTCCCATAAGCAGGTCCCCACTACAGGGTGTCCCCACACCGTACGCAGCTGGCATATTTCTGTTAAAACAAACATTTCGGGATAACACAGTGGTTGATTATTAGTTTGTACTGCAAAAACTCTAAATCTTACCAAGTCTATTTGTTTCATTTTTAGTCAAAACATCTCATTCCACTTGATTTAAAATAAATTCACTTAACAAGAGACGTTTCAGCAGATGGAGGGACTTGTTTTAAGACAATGCATCTTAAATATCTTAAGTCACATAATCTGAAAATGATCTTGTTTTGAGTTGAATTTTACAAGAAAACTCAAAATAACTTTAACCCTCGTGTCGTCCTGCGAGTCAAACTGACCTGTTTTAAAGTTTGAAAATATGGAAAAAAAATACATATTTCCACAGTGAAACTTCTGATGTCCACATTTTCAACATTTTGGGGAAATCTGTGAACATTTTTGGTGGAAAAAAAGAAATGTTAAAAATTTTTCTTAAGAACATTCACATAAAAATCAACCAAATTCTTGATTTGAGAGGGGCATTTTTTCCAGTGTGATTAAAAGTTCAGCAGCTAGCAAGTGCACAAGTCAACCTGTTATCATTTCTGGGACGCTTCCATCGCATCGCTTTCAGCCACGGGGAGTTCAGCACCTGGGGATTGGATGGATCATGTGCCAAGAGATATGGACATATGTGTGCACCAACTAAAGGGAGAGCTAAGTCTACACTTGAAAAAATGTCTCTCTCAAAACAAAAAAAAATCCTTATTTCAAGGAACTTTTACCTTGAAATAACTGAAAATCTGCCAATAGAACAAGTGAAAAATGGCTTAGTCAGATTTCTAGAAATAAGATATGATATTTAGAATATTGAAATCTTAAAATTAGCTGAAAAAACTTATTTTAAGCTCTATTTTACCAGGATTGTCAAGCTTAGGTGTCTTAAAATAAGCCAGATATGTTTTTTAAAAAAGCAGTTTTTCACTCAAAAATAGATTTTCGCTTTCATGTAACCTCCTAATTTGAGATGTTTTAACCCTCCTGTTGTCTTCATTTACGGACACCAAAAAATATAGTTTCCTTGTCTGAAAAAAAATCCAAAAATTCTGCAAAAAAAATTCCCCAAATTTCTGAAAATTTGCAAAACTTTCAGGAAGAAAATTACAATAATTCATTAAAAGTTTCTCTTAAAAGTTTTATTTAAAAAAAAAAAAAAAATCCCCCAAATTTGGCGAGAAAATTCTTGTAAATATTTTCAAAAAATGAGTAAAAATCTTCCAAAAAATCCTAAAAATATCTAAAGTGATTCCATATATATCAGTAAAACTTCTAATATTTTCTTTAACAACATTCACATAAAAATCAACCAAAATCCAGTGAAATTCGCTGGAGTTTGGTTGATTTTTTTTGTGAATGTTCTTAAGAAACATTTTTAACATGTTTTTTCCACCAAAAAATGTTCAAAAATTTCCCAAAAATGTTGAAAATGTGGACATCAGAAGTTTCACTGTGAAAATATTTTTTTTCTCCACATTTTCAAACTTTAAAACGGGTCGATTTTGATCCGCAGGACGACATGAGGGTTAAAGAAGAAGCACAGGGAAGAAACATGAGAGTTCAGAGGGTGAAATAAAGTTCATACAGCAGGAGGCGCTGCAGCTCTGAAAACCTTTAGAACTGAACCAGTTACGCAACATCTACAGCAGATCGGCTGAATTCCTGCCTTCGGTCTCAGTGGTTTCCATCATGCTGCTGCTGCTGTGCGGAGCTCTGGCAGTCGGAGGGTACTTCCTCCTTCACATGACTGTCCTCAAGCTGCCCAGGTGTCAAAGTGCAGCAAAGCTTCATGGGAAAACTGCCGTCGTCACCGGTGAGTCCACAGCTGGAGAACGACACTTTAACAGTCTGTTTACAGCCACAGAGCAGAGTGGAGGCACTGCAGCCAGAGAGAGTAACTAAGTACATCTACTCAAGTATTACTCTCAGTTACTCGAGTATTTCCACTTTCTGCTGCTTTTTACTGTTATTCCACTATGATTCAGCATATCATTTATTCAGTTACTTTACAGATTTACTTGAACAAAACTTATTTTATTTGGAGCTGAGGAAAGAAAATTTTTGAGTTTTCGGAATCTTTGAAAAGGAATATTTTCCAGACTAAATAATCCAATAAATCTGATTTTGGGCTGAAAGTAAAGTAAAATTTAAAATGGCAGCTTCCAGAGCAGTGGTAAAAGTACTTCTACCTCACCTTTCAAGACATAAAACAACCACAAATATACACAAAACAACCACAGAGACATGAAACAACCACAAAGAGACACAAAATAACCTCAAAAAGACATAGAATAACCACAGAGACACAACACAACCACAAAGAGACATAAAATAACCACAAAAAGACATAAAATAAGCACAGAGACACAAAACAACCACAAAGAGATATAACATAACCACAAAAAGACATAAAATAACCACAAAGAGACACAAAACAACCACAAAGACACACAAAACAACCACAAAAAGACATAAAATAACCACAAAGAGATACAAAACAACCACAAAGAGACTCAACACAACTGCAAAGAAATTTGTACTCCAAATATTTGGATAAATATTCGGATACCACCACAACGACAGAATATTCGGGTCCAGCCCTACTACAAAGAGACACAAAACAACCACAAAGAGACACAAATAGCCACAAAGAGACTCAAAACAACCACAGACACAACACAAGAGACACAAACAACTACAAAGAGACACACAATGACCACAAAGAAACACAAAACCTCCACAAATGCAAAGAGAAGCAAAACAACCACATAAAGACACAAAACAACCTCAAACCGATGCATAACCACCGGAGAAAGAAACCAAAGGACCTCAAAGAGATGCAAAATGACCAGAAAGAGACCCAAAACAACCTCAAAGAGACACAATATAAGTACAAAGAGACAAAAAACAACCACATTGAGACATAAAACATACTCAAACAGATGCATTTCCACCAGAAAATTACATAAGAGGACCTCAAATAGATATAAAACCTCCATAAGCAGATACCACAGACAATAAACAACCTCTTAAACACACCAACCATGAGACACGAAACCACCACAGTTGATAGGATTCATCCTCTGAACTGTTTACACAAATTTTTTTGAGGTTGAGGTGTTTCAGTCTAGAGCTCAGAGACCGACTGGCTGAAGGTAAAACTGTGTTGCATCTTCCAGGAGCAAACACCGGCATCGGTAAGACCACGGCCATGGACCTGGCCAGGAGGGGGGCCAAGGTGATCCTGGCCTGCCGGGACAGACGGAGAGCTGAAGCTGCTGTCCAGGAAATCATCCAGGTAAAGACTAGCAGAGTTTCTGACCTGAGACAGCAGCAGTGAAGAAACAGGACTTCCTGGTGTTCCTCAGGGCTGGGTCCTCTTACATTTCCATCTTTTCTGTTAGCATAAAGTGATATTAACCCCAGACGTGGAATTTGCTGTTTTTACTCCTTAAAGTTGGACACAGATGAAACTGATATGTGTTTTATTTGAAAACACTGATCAGGAAACAGGAAACCAGCAGGTGATCTTTATGCAACTGGATCTGGCCAGTCTGCAGTCGGTTCGTTCCTTCGCCGATAACTTCCTGAAGTCCGAGTCCAGGTTGGATCTGCTCATCAACAACGCCGGTCAGTTTATGAATTCATTCATTTACATGTGTATCTTCTCTGGGGGACTCTATGTGTTAAACAATTTGTGTTCTAGCTGGAGTTTTCATTTCCCGGTGCTTTCAGGTCTAATAAGTGATGGAAAGACGGAGGACGGCTTCGGGATGATCTTCGGCGTCAACCACCTGGGTCACTTCCTGTTGACGGTGCTGCTGTTGGACCGGCTGAAGGCCAGCGGGCCGAGCCGGGTGGTGAACGTCTCCTCCGGAGCTCACAAGCAGGGGAAAGTGGATTTTAACTGCCTCACGACTCACAAAGATTCGAGTTTGGGTTCCAGCTACTTCCAGCTCTACCAGAAGTACTGCAACAGCAAACTGTGCAACATCCTTTTCACCTACGAACTCGCCAAGAGGCTGCAGGGCTCCGACGTCACCTGTTACAGCCTCCATCCTGGTTAGTGACGACTGAATGGTCTGATGTTTGCATGTAGCTTTCATCATCTACATCCATCTTTGCTTTGAAAGTCAATGCAGGGAAAATCCCAAGATATGAAACACAACATGTACTTATTAGTTGTCTAACAATTTGACAACTGACCTTAAAATGATGCAAAATGACCACAAAGACCAAAAGGCTAAAAATAACCACAAAGGGACAAAATAAAAACCTTTAAGAGAAGCAAAATAGCAAAAAAAGAGCCAAAAAACAACCACAAATTGAAACAAAAGCATTTCAGAGGCACAGACAATCTCAAAGAGATGCAACATAATCACAAAGAGTCATAAAACTAAGTCGAAGAGACAAAACAACCTGAAGTAGGGGCAAAACAACACATTAGGGTAGTAAAATGGATCAAATTTGGTAAGGTCATAGAAAGAAGCTAGCGAAGTTCAGATTTGGTTGTGGTACAGGAAGGGGACATCATTCCAGTTCCACTACCTTACCACCCAAAAAACTGAAAAATGGCATCCCGCTGCCAGAATGATAACAGAACATTGTTTATGTGAGGGGTAGAGGTGAGACGAACTGGGATCCTGGTGCCTGAACTAGAAGTTGGATATGAAAGTGAAAGAAACTGTTATCCTGGTGCCAGATATCAGAAGATTAATGAAGTGTGGTTATAGAGGCAAGTGGTCCTGGCATCCCAGTACCAGAAATAAAAGTAGGTGATTGTCAGTGTGGGGGATTGAGGTGAGATGACTTGACATCTAGGTGCCAGAACCAGATAGCTATTGAAGTGGGGTATCAAGGTGAGAGTAAAGAGACACAATTGATGAAGTGTGGTGGTAGAGGTAATAGAACCTAGCATCCCGGTACCAGAAATGTAAACAGAAGATTGCTGACAAATGATATAAAAGTTAAGGAAACTGGCATCTTGGTGCCAGAAGTAAGATCAGAAGGCTGTTAGTGTGGGGATAGAGGTGAGACGAACTGGCATCCTGGTGCCAGAACTAGAAGAAGACAGCTGTTGAAGTTGGGTATGAAGGTGAAAGAAACTGGCATCCAGGTGCCAGAACCAGAAGCAGACAATTATTGATGTTGAGATTGAAGGTGAGAGTAAAGGGCATCCTTGTGCCATAAATAAGATAAGAATGATGAAGTATGGTGGTAGAGGTAAGAGAACCTAGCATCCTGGTACCAGAAATGTAAGCAGAAGATTGTTGACAAATGATATAGAAGTTAGGGAAACTGGCATCTCGGTACCAGAAGTAGGATGAGAAGGTTGTTACTGTGTGGATAGAGGTGAGGCGAACTGGCTTCCTGGTGCCAAAACTAGAAGCAGACAGCTCTTGAAGTAGGGTATGAAGATGAGGAAGATGAGAAAAAATGACACCCCTTTGCCATAAATAGGGGGAAAATAGAAAAAGATTTAAATTTCATTCAACTGCACAACAAAATGATCAGCAGCCCAAAGCCCTTACCACTAGAGCCCCCGCTGCCTACTTGTCAAATAACAGGATATTGATAAAGAGATGGGAAAGAGCTAACAGAAACTGGCATCCCGGTGCCAGAAGTTTGACCACAAGATTGCTGATGTAGGGGGATGGAGGCACGTGAAACTAGCATCTTGTATGCAGAAGTTGAACCTGAAGATTGACATGGTGGGTAGTGGTGGGAGACACTGGCATCACAAGGGGTATAGAGGCTGGTGAAAATGGCAAAACTGACCAGCAAGAAACACAAAACCACCACAAAGAGCTGCCTTCCTGCCTGTAAACTACACATTCTGTCAGTTAAACATTTCCTCTTTTCTGTCCAGGAGCCATAACGACGGAGATATTTAGACACTCTAGCTTTTGGTGGACGCTCCTCATCAAGCCCCTGGTCTTCCTCTTCTTTGTGGATGCCGATTCTGGAGCTCAGACCAGCCTCCACTGTGCCCTGGAGTCAGGCATCGAACACCTCAGCGGACACTACTTCACCCAGTGTGCCCCGCTGATCAGCATCGAGCCGAAAGCCAGGGATGACGCCACCTCCAGGAAGCTGTGGGAACTCAGCCAGACGTTCTGTGGTCTGTCCTAAAACCTGGAGCCACAGCTTTGGTTTTAATCTCTGCCAACAGGGCCTGAACAGAAAAGTTTGGGCGTCTTTGAATGCATTAACCCTTAAAAAGTTAAAAATAGTATTAATGCTGGCTTCTACAGGTTGTTTCCATGTGAATCAAGAGTCTCACAAACCCAAACTAACATCAGTATCAACCAAACACAGTTCTCAGAATCACTGCAAGTTTATAAGCTACAACTATATGGAAAAAGTAGAAGTTTGGAAGGGCTACTGTTTTGTTACAAATAAAAATATCTTCCAACCACCCGTCTGTTATTTTGTTGCAGCTGAGTGCATCATTAGGACACTCAAAAGGTTTTTCAAAGGCTTCTGTGAGAAAGGTTTCATTAAAGATCACATTTTGTGTCCATTTTGGAAAATTTCTGGAAGTCTCAAATATCCCACAAATAACCAACACAGTAACCCACCCAGTCCCTGTTTGCTGGTTTAAAGTTTCGACAGAGCTCTGACCTGTGGGCAGATCAATGCTAACGTTAGCCAAAGTAGTTGCACAACATGCCAACACTTAAGATTTTCTTATTGACATTATTGACAAACAATGCCGCCAATAACAAAAATCCGTGGGATATTGAGTTCCTCAGATGCTGGCAGTGCAAGAAGACAATATTTGATGAACTCTGCTCGTAGTTGAGCGATTTTAGGGAATGCTAAAGCTAAGAGATGCAAAACGACCTCAAAGAGACACAAAATGGCCAAACAACAATTCAGAACGACCATAAAGTGAGACAAAAGGACAAAATAGAATGGAATACTGAACAATAATGAATTTACTTACAATAAATTAAACAGGAAGTAAATGGTAAAGGGGAAACAACTACAGGATGGAGGATAAACGACACATGAACCGACAGAATTACAAAGAACACTAGCAACGACACAAACTGGACAGACTTAATCTTAGGAAAGGAGATTATTTTTACCAGACAGGAAACTAAGCAGGACTTGGTACCAGCAAGCTAGGAAAATGAAATTGGATAAAGTAGGGTTAGCAAACTATAAAACATGGAATAAATATTTTACCATTGATGTGTAAGCTGAGCCAATAGAGCCTTTGATAGTTTATTCTTTTCTCTTATTTTTTTTTACATTTGGTCTCAGGACAAGAACATTTACACAACAACTGCATGTTTGAGGATTTTGTACATTTTCTACTTTGGAGTTATAGTTCAACAAAATTTAATATCATAAATATAAAAACATACACACAAAAAACAGCCACAAAGACACACAAAACAACTACAAAGAGACACAAAACGACCACAAAGAGACACAAAACAACCACAAAGTCACACAAAACAACCAAAAAGAGACACAAAACAACCACAAAGAGACATAAAACAACCACAAAGAGACACAAAACAACCACAAAGAGACAGAAATCAACTGTTGGATTACTAGAAATTTAATGGGCGGGACATAAACTTACCTGCAGCTCTGTCCACCTTTGACCCAGCGTCCACCAGCGTCCTGTCTGTCTGCTCAGGGCTGATAATAAAACTCGCTGCAGTTTATTTCTCCAGGGAGCAGCGTTGGCTCGGAGCCGGAGGGCGTGGATCAGCTGATACCGTCCAACTGTTACACAACAGAGAACAGCTGAGCAGCTCGCAGTCCTGATTCTCTTCCTCTGTTTCCATCATGCTGCTACTGCTGCTGTGTGGAGCTCTGGCAGTCGGAGGGATTTTCCTTCTGCGTCTGACTGTTTTCAAGCTGCCCAGGTGTAAAAGTGCAGCAAAGCTTCATGGGAAAACTGCCGTCGTCACCGGTGAGTCCACAGCTGGAGAACGACGCCTTAGATAGTTTGCAGCCACATGTGTGAGTGGAGTCAGTGCTTTGGACTGAAACGTCCTTTTTACCATAAATGGGACGAACATTCACTAAAGAAACACTGTTCTCTATTATAGGAGACTTCAAACTAGCAACTGAAACCATAAACTCATGAGGAAAACGTTCACAGATCCTCTTTTATAAGATCAGACTTCCTTTTACGACCAGAAGAGTCGTCCTCTGCTGGCTGTTGGATAGAATACAGGTTAAAGGTTTAACTTTCACACCCAGAGGACACATCTGTCTCTAATATACAAACTATGATGCTAATCAGTCATTTATAATAATTCTCAGTTCATTATGAACAGACTTAAGTCATTTTGGACCAATTCTGAGCCATTTTATACATTTTGAAATCAATTTGGGAAGATTTTTGTCATTTCTGACGACTTTTGTGTAATTCTGGACAAATTTTCTGTAATTTTGGATCTTTTTCAACTCATTTTAGACAAACTATGAGTCATTTTGGATGATTTTTAAAGCGTCTTGAACAAATTTAGTGTCATTCTGTAAATTTACAGTCATTCTGGACCATTTTTAATCATGTGATTGAAATTCTGACTGATTTTGGATCATTTTTAAGCATCTTGGACAAGAATGGTTAGAAGCAGAGTGGTCTGACCCATTTTCTGTAGTTTTGGAGGAAAATGGGTTCAAAGTTTAGTGTTTTCCAGAACGGTCTCACATTGGAAGCTCCACTGTAACGCTGTATTTGGGTTGTGGGTCAGACCACTCTGAAACTAAAATCTAGACCATAAAATATTACAGGAATTATATAAAACTCAATTTGGATGTTTTGTGGGTTAGATCACTCTGCTTCTAACCCCTCATTTATTCCACCATCAGGTTTTTATCTGTCCAACTCTTGCATACCTGCAGAATTCCTATCAGCTGGACTTTGTTTTCTGATAATGAAACTTGCAGAATGACATGAGGGGGTTAGAAGCAGAGCACCACAGACAGAAAATGATCACAGATGGACTCAAATCAACATCTAAGAGACACAAAATGACCACAAAGAGATACAAAACCAGAAAATTAAAACCCAAAACATCATTAGGGACACAAAAAAGAACAGAAAGACAGACAAAACAATTGTGAAGTGACAAAAAAGTTATCCCAAAGATATGAAACAACCTCAAATAGACAGAAATCCAACACAAAGAGACAAAGTTGAACACTAAGATGCAAAACGACAAAAAAGAGACAAAAACAACCTCAAAAATACACAAAATGACAGCAATGGGACTCAAAACCTCCACAAACAGACACGAAACCACCACAACTGGCAGGATTTATCTGCTGGGAACCATGAATGTTTTATAAGGTTTCATGTGAATCCATCAAGCAGTTGTTGAGGGGTTTTAGTCTAGAGCTGGCTGAAGGTAAAACTGTGTTGCGTCTTCCAGGAGCAAACACCGGCATCGGTAAGACCACGGCCATGGACCTGGCCAGGAGGGGGGCCAAGGTGATCCTGGCCTGCCGGGACAGACGGAGAGCTGAAGCTGCTGTCCAGGAAATCATCCAGGTAAAGACTAGCAGAGTTTCTGACCTGAGCCAGCGGCAGTGAAGAAACAGGATTTCCTGGTATTCCTCAGGGCTCCATACTGGGTCCTCTTTGTTTTCAGTCTACAGATGTTACCATAAAGTTGTAGTAATCACAAACATCTAAAAATCTGACAACTCTGGATATCTTTTTACTGGTTATAGTTCGACACAGATGTAACTGAAACACTTAGAACCAAGTACAAACACTATTAACAGCTGTATGACTGCATGTTTTAACAGAAACCGTAAGTGTTTTTATGTCTTTGTAAGAGTGAATCTAATAAATCAGCAACTTGGAACAAATGGGAGGAAAAATACACTTCTATGGAAATGTGAAAGGTATTGAAGTGAATAAAAATCAGCTTTGTTAAAAATAAAATAAAACGAGACAGTATTGCTGTTGGAGCATCGTTAACTAGAGCACCACTTCCTGGTGTTCCTCAGGGCTCCATGCTGGGTCCTCTCTGTTTTCTGTTCACAGATGTTACCACGAGGTGATGTTAATCCTAAACACTGGAAAATTTGGATTTAACTGAAACACTACACACTACAAGCTGTATGACTGCATATTTTAACAGAAACTTTAAGTGTTTTTACGTCTTTGTTTCTTTGTAAGCGTGAATCTAATAAATCAGCAACTTGGAACAAAGTAGAGAAAAAAATACATTTCTTCTTTGCTCTGCATTTTTATGGAAATGTGAAGGATAAAATAAGACATAAATTCCTAAAAATATTTCTTTGAAAGATGTTGTATTGTTGTAGGGGCATCAATAATTACAAAAAAACTTCTTGGTGTTCCTCAGGGCTCCAAACTGGGTCCTCTTACATTTCAGTCTTTTCTGTTTCCACAAAGTGATATTAACCCCAAACGTGGAAATTGTTGTTTTTACTCCTTAAAGTTGGACACAGATGTAATTGAAATGTGCTTTGTTTGAAAACACTGATCAGGAAACAGGAAACCAGCAGGTGATCTTCATGCAACTGGATCTGGCCAGTCTGCAGTCAGTTCGTTCCTTCGCCGATAACTTCCTGAAGTCTGAGCCCAGGTTGGATCTCCTCATCAACAACGCCGGTCAGTTTATTAATTCGTTCATTTATATGTGTATCTTCTCTGGGGGACTCTATGTGTTACTGAATTTGTGTTCTAGTTGAAGTTCATCTTTCCTGGTGTTTTCAGGTCTAATAAGTGACGGAAAGACGGAGGACGGCTTCGGGATGATCTTCGGTGTCAACCACCTGGGTTCCTTCCTGTTAACGATGCTGCTGTTGGACCGGCTGAAGGCCAGCGGGCCGAGCCGGGTGGTGAATGTCGCCTCCCAGGCCTATGAGTCGGGGAAAGTGGATTTTAACTACCTGACGACTCACAAAGAGTTGGGTTTGGGCAACAGCAACATGCAGCTCCTCGCGAAGTACTGCCACAGCAAACTGTGCAACGTCCTGTTCACCTACGAGCTCGCCAAGAGGCTGCAGGGCTCTGACGTCACCTGTTACAGCCTCCATCCTGGTTAGTGACGACTGAATGGTCTGATGTTTGCATGAAGCTTTCATTATCTACATCCGTGTTTGTTATGGAAGAATCAAATACAGGGAAAATCAAATATCTTAAAGAAAGCTTACTTTATAGATTACGTTTATCACATTTTCACACAAAACATCCTCAAAGGGACACAAAATGATCACAAACAGATGCAAAACAACCACAAATAAGTCTTAAAACTACAACAGAGGCACAACACAACCACAAAGAGACACAAAACAATCATGAACAGATGCAAAATGATCAGAAAGAAACTAAAATGACCATAAACGGTTGCAAAACAAACACATAAACGCTTAAAACTACCACAGAGACACAACACAATGCAAAGAAACTCAAAACAGCTCCAAAAAGTGACAAACTGACCACAGACACACTCAAAATGACCACAAACTGCCATAAGACCACAAACATAAAGCTACCACAATCAGACTCAAAATGGCCACAAAAAGATGGAATATAACCACAAAGAGACACTCAGTGACCATAAAGAGATGTCAAATGTCTACAGAGACACAAAACGATGCAAAATAACCACGAAGAGACTCAAAACCACCATAAAGGCATGTGGAACCATGCAAAACAACCCCAAAGAGACCAAAAAACACCATGAAAAGATGCAATATGATCACAATGAGACAAAAATGAACACAAACAGACAAAAAACACCCATAAACAGACACAAAATGACCATAGAGAGACACAAAATGCCTGTAGACACAAAATGATGCAAAATGACTAAGAGAGAAACAAAACAACCACAAAGACAGGCAGAATGATCACAAAGAGACAAAAATGTCCACGAAGACACAAAAAAACTAGGAGGAGACACAAAACACCCACAAATGGATGCAAAACAACCACAAAAAGATTTTAAACTATTGCAAAGAGCCACAAAACAATACCAAAAGACTTCAAAAAGTGACACAATGACCACAAAGAGCAACAAAATTAACTCAAATAGATGCAGAACAAACAAAAAACTACCACAAATACACTCAAAAGGACCACAAAGAGACACAAAACAAACACAAAGGTACACACAATGATCATTAAGAGACACAAAACAACCTTAAAGACGCGTGAAACCATCACAGAGACACAAAGCAACTACAAACAGATAACAACCACAAAAAGACTTTAAACTACCACAAACACATAAAATGACCACAAAGACACTCAAAAAATCCCAGAGACCAAAAAACACCATAAAAAGATGCAAAATGACCCTAAAGAGACTAAAAACAACTACAAAGACACTTAAAATGTCACAAAGAGACATAAAACAATCACAAAATGAACCCAAATGGTCATTAAACAACCACAGAGACACAAACCAATACAAAGAAACTCAGAAAGACTTCAAATAGTGACAAAATGACCACAAAGAGCCAAAAAATTAACACAAACAGATGCAAAACAACCACAAACAGAAATCTTCCACAAACAGATTTAAAATACACCACAGAAAGATGCAAAATGACCAAAAAGAGACAAAAAACAACCACAAAGAGACACAAAATGACCACAAATAGACACAAAATGACCACAAAGAGACACAAAACGACCAAAATGCCTAAAAAGAGACACAAAATGACCACTAAGAGACATAAAATGACCACAAAGAGACACAAAATGACCAAAAAGAGACACAAAATGACCACAGAGACAAAAAAGATCGCAGAGACACAAATTGACCAAAAAGAGACACAAAACGACTACAAAGAGGCACAAAATGACCAAAAAGAGACAACAATTAATGCAAAATGACCCCAAAAGACTAAAAACATCTACAAAGAGACTTGAAATGCCACAGACGCAAAACAATCACAAAATGAACACAAATAGTCGTTACACAACCACAGACAGACCTAAAACCACCACTAACCTGTGAAGGGTTTCTTGTGTCGTCAGGATTCATAAAGACGGAGATCGCTCGGTACTACAGCCTCTGGTTTCAGCTGCTCTTCGCTCCCCTCGTCTGGCTTTTAGCTGCTGATGCTGATTCTGGAGCTCAGACCAGCCTCCACTGTGCCCTGGAGCCAGGCATCGAACACCTCAGTGGGCACTACTTCACCCAGTGTGCCCCTCTGACCACCATCGACCCCAAGGCCAGGGACGACGCCACCTCCAGGAAGCTGTGGGAACTCAGCCAGACGTTCTGTGGTCTGTCCTAAAACCTGGAGCCACAGATCCAGACGTTAGACACCGACAGCAATGATTGTATGGGAAAAAAACCCCCCAATTAAAATCTTATATTTTCACTGTGTTTTCCAGTTTTATTTCATTATAACCAGAAAATATTTAACATTTTTATGATTTAACCTTCTAAATGCAGTTTGTTTACATGATGCTGATGTTGTTTTTCATACAATAACATAATAACGACCAAATATTCATTATTTTCAGTGTTTTGCTACATAAAAAAACACAAAATTTGGATTATTTTCCACATAATAAAAGCTACCCCCAGATAATCGCCACCTTATCGCGGTGGAGGGGTTTGAGTGTCCCTGTGATCCTGGGAGCCATGTTGTCCGGGGCAACAGCCCCTGGTAGGGTCTCCCAACGCAAACTGGTCCTGGGGGAGGGACCAGACAAAGAGCGATTCAGAAAACCCTGATGACATCACACAAGACGAAAGCTGGTTGGATGGATGGATAATAAAAGCTACTTTCATTAGATTTTAACAATCTGGGACGTGCAAAATGGTTCTAGGTTGATTTTGATGCTTAATGATCTTTTTGTGTCACATTTTTAATAAAAACTCTCTGTTTGGACCTTAAAGACAAAAATGACCAAAAAGAGACATAAAACTACCACAAAGACACAAAACAACCACAAACAGACACAAAATGACCAAAAAGAGACACAAAACGACCAAAAAGAGACACAAAACGACCACAGACACAAAACAAAATTGTTTTCTTATTAGAACAACATTAAATTATAATTATTTTCCATAATTATAAATTCTACTCTAATTAGATTCTAATAATTTGGGATGTGTCAAATGGTTCAACATTGATTTTTTTAGTGCAAATTTTGGCTTTTTTTGTGAAATCTTTTTATGTTTTCTGTCACAAAGAAATGTTTCCTGCATTTAGATTATAAACTAGAGTTCAGGTGTGAACATGGACATGCAAGATAGTCACATTTGTGGGGATTTTTTTTCAGTTTACCATCAGAGAAATCTGAAAAACTACTAAATCCGTCGTCTGAGAAACTGCAAAACTGAATTTTTGTCATTTTTACTTAAAAATGTTAAAAATGTTGAACTTTGTGTCCACATTCACTTTTCTTTCCTTCTTCTAAACAGTGTTTTCTGAGCTGTTCAGTAATTTTTTAAGTTTATTTCTGCTTAATTCACACCTTTGGTCTGATATTTTTAACTATTTTCTAGAAAAAATGAACATTAAAGTTGACTTTCTCTGTTTCCTGACTGATGAACTTCAGTGCTTCTGTCATAAAGACTATCTGGAGGTTTAGTTTCTTCAGGGCGAGTCACCGAGTTTAAAGTCAAACAGTTTGTCTTCTAGTCGGAGCAGAACTGGTCAGACCAGACCGAGCCGTGACTCACAGGTGGAGCCGGTCGGACAGGTGATCCTCCAGGTATAAACAGAGTCCCACAGTCAGTCAGCTAGACGGACGGACGGACGGAGAGGAAACATGATTCATCTGCTGCTGGTCGGATTCCTGCTGGGAGGATATCTGATCCTCATCAACACTCTGTTCAGGAGGTCTAGATGTAAAGGAAATGCTGGGATGGCTGGGAAGACGGTCATCATCACAGGTCAGAGACAAAACTCAAACACAGAGACACTGGAGAAACAAGACAGGTTAGAAACAGGTTCACTTTTAAAAAACAACCAGGTTCATGTTAAAACCAGCACAAGTTAACATCAACCCTCGTGTCGTCCTGCGGGTCCAAACTGACCTGTTATAAAGTTTGAAAATGTGGGAAAAAAAATCTATTTTCGCAGTGAAACTTCTTATGTCCACATTTTCAACATTGTTGGAAAATTTTTGAACATTTTTTGGTGGAAAAAAAAGTTTCTTCAGAACATTCACCAAAAAAATCAACCAAATCCAGTGAAATTCGTTGGATTTTGGTTGATTTTTATGTGAATGTTCTCAAAGAAAATATTAGAAGTTTTACTGATATATATGGAATCACTTTAGATATTTTTAGGATTTTTTGGAAGATTTTTACAAAATTTTTGAAAATATTTACAAGAATTTTCTTGCCACATTTGGAGGAATTTTAAAAATAAAACTTTTAAGGGAAATTTTGAAGGAATTATTGGAATTTTCTTTTTGCAAATTTTCAGAAATTTGGGGAATTTTTTTTGCTGAATTTTTGGATTTTTTTCAGACAAGGGAACAATATTTTTTGGTGCCTGTAAATGAGGACAGCAGGAAGGTTAATGTTATTTTGAGCAGATTTTTTTTTAATATATTGTCTGATCCTGGGACAGAATCGGACAATATGTGCTTCAGCCATAAATAAAACTTTTAAAGGTAAGTTTTTAGGAATTACTGGAATTTTCTTTCTGGAGGTTTTGCAAAAATGTAAAATTTAAAAATGTGGAAAAATATATTTTCACAGTGAACTTCTGATGTCCACATTTTCAATATTTTGGTTAATGTTTGAACATTTTTTGGTGGAAAAAAAAGAAATGTTAAAAATGTTTCTTAAGAACATTCACAAAAAAAGGATATTTACAAGAATTTTCTTGCCAAATTCAGAGGATTTTTACAAATAAAAATTTAAGGGAAATTTTTGAGGAATTATTGGAATTTTCTTCCTGAAGGTTTTGTAAATTTTCAGACATTTGGGGATTTTTTTGCAGATTTTTTTTTCAGACTAGTAAACAATATTGTTTGGTGCCTGTAAATGAGGAGGGTTAACTATTTTACACAAAAACTAAATCTTTTCTTTCCCGCTGTGACGCCACAAACTTTTCGGATATTTTTTTTTTTTTTTTGCTTGCTTGTTGGTACCAAAATAAAAGCTCTGATTCCTGTTTTTAACGTGAACCTGGTTGTGTTTTTACAGTGAATCTGTGTTTTTAAATCATTCTTACATTTCATCAGTGTCTTTATTTTCTTGGCAGCTCTGGTCCTCCGTACAAAGAAAAAATATGCGTATTAAAAAATTAAAGAATGCAATAAATCCTGAAAGAGCTGCAGTTTTACTATTTTACACAAAAACTGAATATTTGTCTCTTCCATTGTGATGCCAAAAACTTTTGGATTTCTATTTTGTTTGTTTTTACCAAAATAAAAGCTCTGATTCCATATAAACAGACCAAAAATTTTCACAGCTGCATGTAACTGTATGGAGGTCCAGGACTGCCAAGAAAAAAAGAAATTGATTAAATGTAAGAATGATAAAAAACACAGGTTAACATTAAGGGGTCACTGCTGCAACTCGAAAGACATATTTTAAATTTTTATTTTTTGTTTCTTCACTCATACTAAAAATAAAAAAGTTTCCTGACTTCCAGCAGTGAAAGTTTTTGGTCTTTTTATACAGAATCAGAGCATTTATTCTGGTAAAATCAAACAAACAGACAAAAAAATTCCAAAAAGTTTGTGGGGTTACAGGAGGAAAGAAAAATACTACATGTTTTGTTTCAAATAGTAAAACTAAATTAAACGAAATAAAAACTTTGCACTAAATCCTGAAGGAACTGCTCCTTCAGGATTTAAAATGTAAATAAACAGAGAAATATAACTTTATTTAACGTCAGCTCTTCCTGCATGTAAAACCCATTATTTGACACATATACCATTAATTAAAAAGTAAATTAAGGATTTAAAAATAGCAACCAGGTTAATGTTAAAAAAAAAACCATTCAGGTAGGTTTAAAGTTCAGAGCTGCATGAAGTGAAGAGATTTTTACAAACAGCAACAACAGAAGAAACATCTGCTGCTGCTATTTTCTGTTCATTCTGACTGAATCTGTTTTGTGTCTGCAGGAGGAAACACCGGCATCGGTAAAGCTACAGCGCTACATCTGGCCAGGAAAGGAGGACGAGTGATTCTGGCCTGCAGGAACCGAGACAAAGCTGCAGCCGCCATCACTCAGATACAGCAGGTACCAATATATAATGTAATGTAATGTAATGTAATATAATATAATGTAATGTAGTCAAAACTTCAATTAGAAATGTTCTTTTTTTTTTTAGAGAAAATCTTCTTTTTTTCAATGAAGATAACATTAAATGAATGATAAATCCAGTGTAGACATTGTTAATGTGGTAAAAGACTACTCTAGCTGGAAACGGCTAGCCAGAATAGTTACTGTATTTTTACTGAATTTTTGCTATGTTTTTCTATATTTTTATTGCATTTTTACTATATCTTATTGTATTTTTACTGTATTTTTCTATATTTTCAGTGCATTTTTATCGTATTTTTTCTGTATTTTCCTATATCTTTTCTATATTTATTAGAAATTTTATTGTATTTTTACTGTATCTTTATTATATTTTTTCTTAATTTTTTACAGTTTTTTTAATAATAATAATAATAATAATAATAATAATAATAATAATAATAATAATAATAATAATACATTTTATTTAGCAGCGCCTTTCAAAACACCCAAGGTCACTTTACAGAGGATAAAACACAATAAATAAATAAAACAAAACAGCAGACAAAGGTAACAACAGTTAAAAGAAACAATGAAATTACAATGAGTATGCGGATTTAAACAGATGAGTTTTGAGTCTCGACTTAAACTGGGGTAAAGAAACAATGTTGCAGATGTCTGGTGGGAGAGAATTCCAGAGTTGGGGAGCAGAGCGGCTGAAAGCTCTGCTCCTCATGGTGCTGAGGAAGGCAGAAGGTAAAGAGAGGTGAAGGGAGGAGGAGGAAGACCTGAGGGAACGAGACGGAGTGGCAATGTGGAGGAGATCAGACAGATAGGGGGGAGCGAGGTTGTGGATGGATTTAAATGTATACAACAGGATTTTGAATATGATGCGGAATTGGACCGGGAGCCAGTGAAGCTGCTGGAGGACGGGGGTGATGTGGTGAAAGGAGGGAGTACGGGTGATGATGCGGGCTGCAGAATTCTGACCCAGTTGGAGTTTATGGAGGGATTTGTGGGGGACACCATAGAGGAGGGAGTTACAATAATCAATACGGGAGGTGACGAGGCTATGAACTAGAATGGCCGTGGTATGAGGGGTGAGGGAGGGGAGGAGACGATTAATGTTGCGTAAATGGAAATAAGCAGACCGAGTAATGTTATTAATGTGGGAGTGAAAAGAAAGGGAGCTGTCGAGGATGACACCCAGACTCTTTACCTGTTTTCTCTATTTTTATGTAGTTTTACTATATTTTTCAATATTATTATAGTCTTTTTATTATATTTTTACCATTTTTTTCTCTATTTTACTGTATTTTTACTGTATCTTTATTATATTTTAAATACATTTTTACTGTATTTTTATTCTATTTTTTCTATATTTTTACTATATTTTTTTCTCTATTTTTATGTATTTTTAATATATTTTTTCAATTTTTTTTTGTATTTTTGCTGTATTTTTATTATATTTTTAAAATATACTTTTACTCTATTTTATTACACTACCATTCAAAAGTTTGGGGTCACTTAGAAATGTCCTTTTGAAAGAAAAGCAGTTTTTCAATGAATGATAAATCCAGTGTAGGCATTGTTAATGTGGTAAACGACTATTCGAACTGGAAACGGCTGATTTTTAATGGATGGATGAAGGGATGGATGGATAGATCGATAGATGGAGGAAAGTTTTCTGGATGGACAAGTCCAAATTTAAACTCTTCAGCATCGTCTTGTTTCTGTCTGCAGAAAAGCTGGAGAAAAATAAAAATTTAAATACTGAACTAACTGTAACTGTAATAGATGAAACCTTTAATAAAAATGACCTTGCGCTGAGTACAGGCGTGTGTTCTGCATGTGTACGTTATGTACGGATACCGAATCATGTGACCTAAATATGTAGCGGGTGGCGGGAATTGATGGGACTCAGAAACACCCCCACAATTTAATCAGTTGTTCCCTGGATCATTTCTGATGGATAAGTCCTGATAAGTCCTCAGAGGTGGATTTGTAGTAGGATGACAATCATGTGATCATGTAGCGTTCACTTGTTGTCATGGTTACAGTGACGCCGTGTCACTATCTGGCAATGATACAGAAATCTTTAACCAATCCGTGGATCCAGACTAGAAGCTGCATCACTGCCAGAATCTAACCACTTGGTCCTTGTGTCATTTCTGACCTTCCCTGGAAATTTCATCCAAATCTGTTGGTCTGTTTTTGAGTGATGTTGCTGACAGACTGACAGACAGACGGACAGACAGACAGACGGACAGACGGACAGACGGACGGACAGACGGACGGACGGACGGACGGACGGACGGACGGACGGACGGACGGACGGACGGACGGACGGACGGACGGACGGACGGACGGACGGACGGACGGACGGACAGACGGACAGACTAATGCCGACTGTCACCGAGTTCCTTAGTGGAGTAATAAATGTAGAACTAGAACTCTGATTCCCATCATTGATCTGAACTCTTGTGTTTTGGTTCCAGGAAACAGGAAACTCTGAAGTTCTCTTCATGCATCTGGATTTATCCAGTTTAAAGTCAGTCAGAAGCTTCACGGAAACTTTCCTCAAAACAGAGACCAGACTGGACCTGCTGATCAACAACGCTGGTACACAACTACTACACAACTAGTACACAACTACTACACAACTGGTACACAATATTACACAACTACTATACAACTAGTACACAACTGATACACAACTAGTACACAACTATTACACGACTACTACACAATTGATACACAACTAGTACACAACTACTACACAACTGATACACAACTAGTACACAACTATTACACAACTACTACACAATTGATACACAACTAGTACACAGCTACTACACAACTGATACACAATAATACACAACTACTACACAACTGATACACAGCTACTACACAGCTAGTACACAACTACTACACAACTGATACACAATAATACACAACTAGTGCACAACTAATACACAACTACTACACAACTGATACATAACTACTACACAACTAGTACACAACTACTACACTATTAATACACAACAACTACACAACTAGTACACAACTACTACACAACTGATCAACAACGCTGGTACACAACTAGTACACAACTAGTACACAACTAATACACAACTAATACACAACTAATACACAACTAAAATACAACTAGTACACAATAATACACAACAGATTCACAACTAATACACAACAAACACAATTAATACACAATAACACACAACAGACGCACAACTAATACACAACGGATAGACCACTAACACACACAAACACTAACATGATGAACTTCATCAATGATTATTTACTAAAATTAAAATGTTTTGTGGAAAAGAAGAAAAATAAACTGAGACATCTGAGCTGCTTTATTTATATTTAACTTCATGCATTTTATCTTCATTTTTCATTGTATTTTCTGTCATAAATGTTGTTAAAATTAGATTTTCTGTGAGGAATAAAAACTTAAACACTCATTTTTAAACATTATTTTTCATTTATTACTTTTGTATTTTAGAAATAAATTCTGTTTCCCAGAATGCCACAACATTTATTTAATGTATTTGATCACTTTTCCCTGAATAAAGTACCATTGTTTTAAAGGGTGATTTATATTTCATAATCTTAAAGTTCTCACCTCGTCTCTGACCTCCGTCCTCAGGTCTGGTGGCCGACGGTCGGACCGAGGACGGCTTCGGGGTGGAGTTTGGCGTGAACCATCTGGGCCACTTCCTGCTGACGGTGCTGCTGCTGCCCAGGATGAAGGAGGCTGGAGGAGGCCGGGTGGTGACTCTCAGCTCCATGGCTCACCGCTGGGGCCACGTCGACTTTGAGGTGAGGAAATAAAAAGATTTAGGATCAGAGGAAGCAGAGGAACGTCAGGAAATGTCGGAAAACATGAATGAAATTACAGATCAAATCTAATAAAGTCACAGAATTACTATCAATTAATATGTTAGCTGTAAAAAAAACAACAAAAATCTGACACTAAATAACATCCACATTAAAAATCTGTATTTTTTACAAACTTTTACAACATCTGACCCCAAAAAGCTACTACATTTTGCAGTATTTAAATTTAAAAAAAAAAAAAATTATTCTGCAGATATGCCGATAATTAGGATTAAAAATCTGTGAAAAATTTTAGCAAATTTTATCAGATTTTCACTGTTTTGCTTGATTAAACAACTAAAAAAGAAAGTCCGAAACTAAATAAATCCACATTAAAAATTAGTACCATTGTTTCCAGATTTTACTGTATTTAAATAATACAATACAGACAGACAGACAGAAAATAAATTAAGAATTAAAAACGGATTTTCACTGTTTTAAGTTGTAGGAAATATTTAATAAAATCACAGAAACTGTAAAAAAAAAAAGAAAAAAATCTGACACTAGATGATGTTCAATAATTTTTAAAAATACATTTGGCTGCAAAATTACAAATTTTTACCTTTTCTAATATGTTACAACTCGGCTCCAAAGCTGGAACAAAAACGGGGAGACAGCGACCGTGTGGTGACTAAAAATGATTTCTTGTAACGCAAAACAACCCAACAAGTGCACTGCAGATCACACACTGGAGCTCAGAATGATGCTGCTGGAGCTCCAGGACGAAACAGATCCTGTCAGAACCAGACGCTGGAAGTGACGGAGGTTTGAGGCAGTTTGAGCCACTTGATCCCAGGTGTGGCTCGATCAGCTGATCACCCTCCTGCAGCTCTGAAAAGACAAGAGAGAACACCTGGGGCCCAGGTGGAGGGCTGTCACAAAGAAAAAAACAACAGCATTATTTTACAGATATGTGACTAAAATTCATGAGAGAATACAGCTGAGACATAAAAAGTTTAAATACTGAACTAAAATGTAAATAAACGGAGAAATATAACTTTAATCAGGATCAGATCCCCCTGTATGTAAAACACAGTATTTTATAGATATACCATCAATTAAAAAGTAAATGAAAGATTAAAAATAGCAAAAAAAGTAAATTACAGAAGACATCTACAAAAGTAACAGAAAAACTATTATTTTACATGTTAACCACAGAAAACTGAACTAAACTGTGTTCACATCAAAAATCTAGATTTTCATAAAC
Source organism: Amphiprion ocellaris (assembly GCF_022539595.1). NCBI lineage: Eukaryota > Metazoa > Chordata > Actinopteri > Pomacentridae > Amphiprion > Amphiprion ocellaris. The sequence goes on along the minus strand of NC_072785.1, from coordinate 31,734,013 downwards.
AGTAATTTCTTCTTTGACAACATGTGAAGATAAAATGACAGCTTTTGTTTTTTCTTTTCCTCTTTATTTATTGAAGCTGAAGCTGAACTGTTTGAACAGAAGAAAAGCAGCTGAAAGACTCACATGTTCTGTTCCTGAGGACTTTTATTCACACGTGTTGAGCAGAACCGGTTCTTCTGAGGAATCCTCTGTGCTCATTCACAAACATTCCTTCATCGTCACCTGCCACTAGACTCACCTGGTGACAGGTGACGTCTGCTGGTCAGGTGCATCTCAACATAGCAAGAAAACGAACAAAAACACAAGAAAATGAATAAAATCTCAGAAGAAAATCCCAAAATATGAACAAAATATCAGAAAAAACCCAGAAAATGAACAAAATGTTATAAAAGTTTTGACAAAGTGTTAAAAAAATATCATTGAGGTCAACGGGTTAAGGGGGTGACGCATGTACAGAGCTGGTCCCCGACGCAGCAGACCGGGTTCAATTCCTGCTCACGGCCCTTTGCTGCATGTCTTCCCCCGACTCTTCTTCCCTGTTTCCTGTCTCTCTCTCACTGCGCCTATCTAATAAAGCCGAAAAAAGGCCAAAAAAAAAAAAAAAATCATTGAAATGTTAAAATACATCCAAAAAATAAACAGAAATCATAATAAAATAAACAAAAAATCGAAAGATTTGATTAAACTCCTGATAAAGAATAACATGTCTTCACAATCAGTAACTACCATATCAAAAAGACACATAAAAATATTAAAAATATCAAAAATATCATCAAAATGTTCAAAAGTATTAAAATGATAAAATAAAAAGAATAAAATACTTTAAAAATAAATGAATAAATAAGAAGACACATAATAGGGTTAAGCCTAACCTTATTTCTGGAGACAATAGCTTGTTGTGTTTCAGGTGTCCTGTTCTATGATGTCATCAAAGTTTCATTGAACATCACGTGAGGCCTTCAGTCACATTCACATCCTCTGTGAACAGGTGACTCATTTACACAAGCATTCCTTCACCTGACTGCACACTCACCTGTACAGGTGACGTCTCAGTGTCACCGGATGGCTGCTGGTCAGGAGAATCCCAAAATATCAAGAAAATTAACAAAAATGCAAGGGAAAAAAACAGAAATCATAAAAAAAATCAAAACATTTGATTAAACCCCTGATAAAGAATAAAATGTCTTCATAATCAATAACTACCGTATCAGAAGGATATATAGCTACATTTTAAAAGGTCAAAAATATAATCAAAATATATATATATATATATATATATATATATTTTTTTTTTTTTTTTGTTGTTTTTTTTTTTTTGTTTAGTTAAATTCCAGATGTTTTTATTGAACCAACAGAAATTCTGTCCAGCTGTTATTTCTGGAGACAATAGTTTGTTGTGTTCTGTTCTTTTCAGTTAAAATCACCTGAGGCCTCTTTCTGTCACATTCAGATCCCGTTAGAGTGAACAGGTGATTCAGTAACATAAATAAATCCTTCACCTGACTGCAGACTCACCTGTACAGGTGACATTTCTGCATGTCTCTAATTCGCCTGAAGCCTCTTCAGTCCCATTCAGATGCTGTTAGAGTCCTCTGGTTACAGGTGACATCAGGTAAAACTCAGAAACATTCCTGCTGCTGCACGTCGTCTGCAGACTCACCTGTGTAGGTGAACTCACCTGGCTGCTGCTGTTGTTTGTGTTCAGACTCTGGCGGTGAGCCGACATCTGGGCACCGGCAGCTACAGCTGGCAGTTCTTCCAGGCCTACTGCAACAGCAAACTCTGCAACGTCCTCTTCACCCACGAACTAGCCAAGAGGCTGCAGGGGAGCAGCGTCACCTGCTACAGCGTCCACCCAGGTAACAGCACACCTGGACAGGTAACATACAACACACCTGGACAGGTAACATACAACACACCTGGATAGGTAACATACAGCACACCTGGACAGGTAACATACAACACATCTGGACAGGTAACATACAGCACACCTGGACAGGTAACATACAACACACCTGGACAGGTAACATACAGCACACCTGGAAAGGTAACATACAACACACCTGGACAGGTAACATACAACACACCTGGACAGGTAACATACAACACATCTGGACAGGTAACATACAACACATCTGGACAGATAACAGCACACCTGGACAAGTAACATACAACACATCTGGACAGGTAACAGCACACCTGGACAGGTAATACAGCACACCTGGACAGGTAATACAGCACAACTGGACAGGTAACATACAACACACCTGGACAGGTAACATACAACACACCTGGACAGGTAACAGCACACCTGGACAGGTAATACAGCACACCTGGACAGGTAATACAGCACAACTGGACAGGTAACATACAACACACCTGGACAGGTAACATACAACACACCTGGACAGGTAATACAGCACAACTGGACAGGTAACATACAACACACCTGGACAGGTAACATACAACACACCTGGACAGGTAACATACAACACACCTGCACAGGTAACATACAACACACCTGGACAGGTAACATACAACACATCTGGACAGGTAACATACAACACATCTGGACAGATAACAGCACACCTGGACAAGTAACATACAACACATCTGGACAGGTAACAGCACACCTGGACAGGTAATACAGCACACCTGGACAGGTAATACAGCACAACTGGACAGGTAACATACAACACACCTGGACAGGTAACATACAACACACCTGGACAGGTAACAGCACACCTGGACAGGTAATACAGCACAACTGGACAGGTAACATACAGCACAACTGGACAGGTAACATACAGCACACCTGGACAGGTAACATACAACACACCTGGACAGGTAACAGCACACCTGGACAGGTAATACAGCACAACTGGACAGGTAACATACAACACATCTGGACAGGTAACATACAGCACAACTGGACAGGTAACATACAGCACACCTGGACAGGTAACATCAAGTGTAATATGGTATCATAGAGTATAATATAGTATCATATAGTATGATATCATACAGTGTAATATATAATGGTATCATATCGTGCTAACCAGTATCTCCTGCAGGTATCGTTCGGACCGAGTTGTCCCGTCACGTCAGCCTGTGGCAGAAGGTTTTCATCGAGCCGTTGGCCCGGCTGCTGTTCCTGGACCCGGAGGCCGGAGCTCAGACCACGCTGCACTGCGCCCTGCAGGAGGGAATCGAACCTCTGAGCGGACGATACTTCTCCTGCTGCGAGGTGCAGGAAGTGTCGGACCGAGCCAAAGACGACGCCGTGGCCCGGAAACTGTGGGAGGTCAGCGAGAGTCTGTGTGGACTGTCTTCATAAGGTCACCGTGGAATACAGTCACTGTGGGGTGCTCTAAACCCACAGTGACTGTATGGGATGTCCTCATATAGCCACTATGATAGACACCCACAGACCCATATATATATATATATATATATATATATATATATATATATATATATATATATATATATATATATATATATATATATATATATATATATATATATATATATATATATATAACACAAATTGAAGCTCAAAGTTGAGAAAATCAGTGAGTTTAAAGGACATTGATGAAGTTTGAATATTATTGTTGTTTCAGATTTCAGCCACTAGATGGCAGCAGAGCAACATTTGAAAACTCCTGATATATATATATATATATATATATATATATATATATATATATATATATATATATATCCAAAGCTGGAACAAAAACGGGGAGACAGCGACCGTGTGGTGACTAAAAATGATTTCTTGTAACGCAAAACAACCCAACAAGTGCACTGCAGATCACACACTGGAGCTCAGAATGATGCTGCTGGAGCTCCAGGACGAAACAGATCCTGTCAGAAACCAGACGCTGGAAGTGACGGAGGTTTGAGGCAGTTTGAGCCACTTGATCCCAGGTGTGGCTCGATCAGCTGATCACCCTCCTGCAGCTCTGAAAAGACAAGAGAGAACACCTGGGGCCCAGGTGGAGGGCTGTCACAAAGAAAAAAACAACAGCATTATTTTACAGATATGTGACTAAAATTCATGAGAGAATACAGCTGAGACATAAAAAGTTTAAATACTGAACTAAAATGTAAATAAACGGAGAAATATAACTTTAATCAGGATCAGATCCCCCTGTATGTAAAACACAGTATTTTATAGATATACCATCAATTAAAAAGTAAATGAAAGATTAAAAATAGCAAAAAAAAGTAAATTACAGAAGACATCTACAAAAGTAACAGAAAAAACTATATTTTACATGTTAACCACAGAAAACTGAACTAAACTGTGTTCACATCAAAAATCTAGATTTTCATAAACAGTAATTTCTTCTTTGACAACATGTGAAGATAAAATGACAGCTTTTGTTTTTTCTTTTCCTCTTTATTTATTGAAGCTGAAGCTGAACTGTTTGAACAGAAGAAAAGCAGCTGAAAGACTCACATGTTCTGTTCCTGAGGACTTTTATTCACACGTGTTGAGCAGAACCGGTTCTTCTGAGGAATCCTCTGTGCTCATTCACAAACATTCCTTCATCGTCACCTGCCACTAGACTCACCTGGTGACAGGTGACGTCTGCTGGTCAGGTGCATCTCAACATAGCAAGAAAACGAACAAAAACACAAGAAAATGAATAAAATCTCAGAAGAAAATCCCAAAATATGAACAAAATATCAGAAAAAAACCCAGAAAATGAACAAAATGTTATAAAAGTTTTGACAAAGTGTTAAAAAAATATCATTGAGGTCAACGGGGTTAAGGGGGTGACGCATGTACAGAGCTGGTCCCCGACGCAGCAGACCGGGTTCAATTCCTGCCCACGGCCCTTTGCTGCATGTCTTCCCCCGACTCTTCTTCCCTGTTTCCTGTCTCTCTCTCACTGCGCCTATCTAATAAAGCCGAAAAAAGGCCAAAAAAAAAAAAATAAATCATTGAAATGTTAAAATACATCCAAAAAATAAACAGAAATCATAATAAAATAAACAAAAAATCGAAAGATTTGATTAAACTCCTGATAAAGAATAACATGTCTTCACAATCAGTAACTACCATATCAAAAAGACACATAAAAATATTAAAAATATCAAAAATATCATCAAAATGTTCAAAAGTATTAAAATGATAAAATAAAAAGAATAAAATACTTTAAAAATAAATGAATAAATAAGAAGACACATAATAGGGTTAAGCCTAACCTTATTTCTGGAGACAATAGCTTGTTGTGTTTCAGGTGTCCTGTTCTATGATGTCATCAAAGTTTCATTGAACATCACGTGAGGCCTTCAGTCACATTCACATCCTCTGTGAACAGGTGACTCATTTACACAAGCATTCCTTCACCTGACTGCACACTCACCTGTACAGGTGACGTCTCAGTGTCACCGGATGGCTGCTGGTCAGGAGAATCCCAAAATATCAAGAAAATTAACAAAAATGCAAGGGAAAAAAACAGAAATCATAAAAAAAAATCAAAACATTTGATTAAACCCCTGATAAAGAATAAAATGTCTTCATAATCAATAACTACCGTATCAGAAGGATATATAGCTACATTTTAAAAGGTCAAAAATATAATCAAAATATATATATATATATATATATATATATATATTTTTTTTTTTTTTTGTTTTTTTTTGTTTAGTTAAATTCCAGATGTTTTTATTGAACCAACAGAAATTCTGTCCAGCTGTTATTTCTGGAGACAATAGTTTGTTGTGTTCTGTTCTTTTCAGTTAAAATCACCTGAGGCCTCTTTCTGTCACATTCAGATCCCGTTAGAGTGAACAGGTGATTCAGTAACATAAATAAATCCTTCACCTGACTGCAGACTCACCTGTACAGGTGACATTTCTGCATGTCTCTAATTCGCCTGAAGCCTCTTCAGTCCCATTCAGATGCTGTTAGAGTCCTCTGGTTACAGGTGACATCAGGTAAAACTCAGAAACATTCCTGCTGCTGCACGTCGTCTGCAGACTCACCTGTGTAGGTGAACTCACCTGGCTGCTGCTGTTGTTTGTGTTCAGACTCTGGCGGTGAGCCGACATCTGGGCACCGGCAGCTACAGCTGGCAGTTCTTCCAGGCCTACTGCAACAGCAAACTCTGCAACGTCCTCTTCACCCACGAACTAGCCAAGAGGCTGCAGGGGAGCAGCGTCACCTGCTACAGCGTCCACCCAGGTAACAGCACACCTGGACAGGTAACATACAACACACCTGGACAGGTAACATACAACACACCTGGATAGGTAACATACAGCACACCTGGACAGGTAACATACAACACATCTGGACAGGTAACATACAGCACACCTGGACAGGTAACATACAACACACCTGGACAGGTAACATACAGCACACCTGGAAAGGTAACATACAACACACCTGGACAGGTAACATACAACACACCTGGACAGGTAACATACAACACATCTGGACAGGTAACATACAACACATCTGGACAGATAACAGCACACCTGGACAAGTAACATACAACACATCTGGACAGGTAACAGCACACCTGGACAGGTAATACAGCACACCTGGACAGGTAATACAGCACAACTGGACAGGTAACATACAACACACCTGGACAGGTAACATACAACACACCTGGACAGGTAACAGCACACCTGGACAGGTAATACAGCACACCTGGACAGGTAATACAGCACAACTGGACAGGTAACATACAACACACCTGGACAGGTAACATACAACACACCTGGACAGGTAATACAGCACAACTGGACAGGTAACATACAACACACCTGGACAGGTAACATACAACACACCTGGACAGGTAACATACAACACACCTGCACAGGTAACATACAACACACCTGGACAGGTAACATACAACACATCTGGACAGGTAACATACAACACATCTGGACAGATAACAGCACACCTGGACAAGTAACATACAACACATCTGGACAGGTAACAGCACACCTGGACAGGTAATACAGCACACCTGGACAGGTAATACAGCACAACTGGACAGGTAACATACAACACACCTGGACAGGTAACATACAACACACCTGGACAGGTAACAGCACACCTGGACAGGTAATACAGCACAACTGGACAGGTAACATACAGCACAACTGGACAGGTAACATACAGCACACCTGGACAGGTAACATACAACACACCTGGACAGGTAACAGCACACCTGGACAGGTAATACAGCACAACTGGACAGGTAACATACAACACATCTGGACAGGTAACATACAGCACAACTGGACAGGTAACATACAGCACACCTGGACAGGTAACATCAAGTGTAATATGGTATCATAGAGTATAATATAGTATCATATAGTATGATATCATACAGTGTAATATATAATGGTATCATATCGTGCTAACCAGTATCTCCTGCAGGTATCGTTCGGACCGAGTTGTCCCGTCACGTCAGCCTGTGGCAGAAGGTTTTCATCGAGCCGTTGGCCCGGCTGCTGTTCCTGGACCCGGAGGCCGGAGCTCAGACCACGCTGCACTGCGCCCTGCAGGAGGGAATCGAACCTCTGAGCGGACGATACTTCTCCTGCTGCGAGGTGCAGGAAGTGTCGGACCGAGCCAAAGACGACGCCGTGGCCCGGAAACTGTGGGAGGTCAGCGAGAGTCTGTGTGGACTGTCTTCATAAGGTCACCGTGGAATACAGTCACTGTGGGGTGCTCTAAACCCACAGTGACTGTATGGGATGTCCTCATATAGCCACTATGATAGACACCCACAGACCCATATATATATATATATATATATATATATATATATATATATATATATATATATATATAATATATATATATATATATATATATATATATATATATATATATATATATATATATATGTATATATATATATATATATATATATCAGGAGTTTTCAAATGTTGCTCTGCTGCCATCTAGTGGCTGAAATCTGAAACAACAATAATATTCAAACTTCATCAATGTCCTTTAAACTCACTGATTTTCTCAACTTTGAGCTTCAATTTGTGTTATTTTTTATTATTTCAGATGAAATATCTCTTGGAACTCAGTGAAAAATGTGTCATACTTTTCTGTAAAATGGGAATAACACAAAGTTGGAAGATTAAGAAATATTCAACGTAACTTTTTGGTAATTTTGTGTTTATGTTTGTTTTTGTTTTGTGTTTCTTTATGGTAGTTTTCATTTCTTCAAAGTACTTTTACATATCTTTGTAGTTGTTTTGCATCTATTTGAAGTACTTTTGTGTGTCTTTGCAGTAATTTTGCATCTCTTTCTGGTAGTTTTTGTCTCTTTCAAGCAGTTTTATGTATCTTCGTAGTTGTTTTGCATCTCTTTGTAGTAACTTTCTGTGTCTTCGTGGTTTTTCTGTGTCTTTTAATTAATGTTTTTTTCTGTATTCCAAATACATCTCTGAGCTTCATGTAAACCTAGAAAATTTAACTGGTTTAACATTTACAAACATTTGAACTAAAGTGCAGTATTCGAGTAAATGTACTTTGTAGTTTGCAGTTTGTGTTTTTTGTATATAATTTATTTTTGGATAATTGCTACTTATGTTTTGCTTCTTCTGCAGATTATTATGAAATATCTGTTTACTATTTCATTTGTTTATTCTTATTTTATATTGTATGTATATATTTGTGCAGACTCCATTTACGCTGCAACACTTAATAAAAAATACAAACCAGAATATTTGTTCTTCAGTTCTGTGTTTTACGTCTTCAGCTTCTACAAACTTCCACAAAGTATTTCAGAGCTCAGTTTAGACATTAGAGCTGAACAATATGGAAAAACATCATACTGAGATTATTTCGAAACAATTCTAGAAGTGATTCGTTCTCTGGTCTGTAATATTCTTTGTAGTTAAACACTTTTTACAGTGAATTGACTAAAGCTGGTTCCAGATTTGACCAGCAGATGGGAGCAGAGCTTCATTCTAAACCCACTGATGTGAAAGAAGAAAAAAGATGAAATCTGACCGACAAAAAATGGAAAATTCTCAGTTTTAAGAGGCTGCAAGTTTTTAATATTTTACTTGAGAAAGTAAATAAAACCAGAAGACACACAAAACTACCACAACATGAAACAAAATGATGATAAACTGACACAGAACAACCAGAGACACAAAAAGAACACAAACACACACAAACTGACCACAGCAAGACTCACAAAGACACAAAATGACAACAAAGACACACAAAGCTACCACAAATATGCACACAACAATCAGGGGGTGTGTGCAGATGTTGTGAGTCTGTCCTTGTGTTGCATGTAGTGTTGTGTGGATAGATGTTTTGCGTGTCTGTCATTCTGTTGTGTGTCTGTCATTGTATTTTGTGTCTTTCATTGTGTTTTGTGTCTGTCATTGTGTGTCTGTAGATGTGTTTTGTGTGTCTGTGGTTGTGTTGTGTCTGTAGATGTTTTGTGTGTCTGTCGTTGTGTTGTGCGACCACAGATGCCTCCTAAGCTGAAGTTTGTTGTGTCAGAGTATTGCATGTTGTGCCTGTCGTTGTGTTGTTGTGTAACAGACACACACCTGGGGTCCGTTTCACGAAGCAGGTTTAGTGAAAACTCTGAGTTTGTTAACCCTGAAATGAGGGAAACTCAGAGTTTTCCGTTTCACAAAGGGAGGTAACTGAAACCAGAGACAGAGGGGTAACTCTAGCCTGTTTCACAAAGAGAGGTAACTGAAGCTCTCAGTCAGTTACCATAGTAACAGACTCTATGAATCTAACCTGGTCAGGACCAGGTTTTTCTCAGTAAACCTCGAGTCTCTCAGTCTCCGCCTTCTTTCAGTCACACACTATTTCATTTCCTCATTCATTCAGTCATCAGGTGAGTTTTGGCGAAGTCTAGTTCTGCCGTGTGTCAAAATGACGTCCTTTTATGAACGATCCAGTGGATGAAGGAGCAGAATTACTGCACAGAGAATTAAATATTCGTCAGGAGATTGTTATCAGACCGTGCATAGATGTTCTCACATTTCTGGACAGTTATCTTTTACAGCGGTACTGTTTCACATCACAGTCCATAATCTACATCCAACCTCATCCATCCTTACATTTACAACATGATATATATATATATATATATATATATATATATATATATATATATACACACATATATATATATATGTATGTATATATATATATATATATATATATATATATATATATATATATATATATATATATATATATATAGTTGGCTGAGTAGAAGTCTGTGTTAGTTTAAATAGGCTTAATTGTTTAACAGAACATGATATGGATGTAGACATTTAGGCTATGTGTGGGATAAAACCTCTGCACAGTCAAACAGCCACTTAATATTTAGGCTACTTTACAATGTAAAACATGATCAGAATGAGGAAGCTCCATGAGATTATGCCGACTTCTTACCTGTTTTAAAAATGTTTTTATATTTCATCTTAAGCTTCTCCCCTGCAGGATTGCACCTAAATGAAATAACTTAATAATCTACTATTCAAACAGTTTTCCCCTGTAATATTATTGTGATTTAAACTTACACATTGACCCAGGCAGCAATGTTCTCCCACACCGTCTCCCTCTCTTTTACAGCTGCAGGTGTTGCACTTCTTTCTAAAAACGTGTTCAAACTCGCTATATAAGCGCATTAAGATTTCCAATTCAAACGGTGTAGTCCTCCGCTTCCCCGTTGCCATGGTGACTCGTGGAATCGGCGCTCCATTGATACTGGCTTTTCAGAGTTGTGGTGCACGCGCTTAACTCCGGGTGAAACTACTCCGAGTTGATTAAACCAACTCAGATCAGCTGTTCTGGAACCAGAAACTCAGAGTTTTCTATCTCAGAGTAGATCAACTCAGAGTTCAGGGTTAAACTCAGAGTTTGTTGAAGCTGCTTCGTGAAACGGACCCCTGCAGCCTGTTGTTGTGTGTTTGTTGTGACATCAGAGAGCAGCTTTGTGTTCGTGTCACAGTGAAGTTTGTTTTTCTAAAAGCTCCTCAGATCACAACAACACGTCGTCTCCACGGAGACTGAAGTTACACAAAGACGGAGGCTGATGGTTCTCAGACACACACAGACTCACAAACACACACCAACAACACATAAACATTGGCTGTCTTTGTGATTGTTTTGTGTTTCTTTGTGGCTGTTTTGTGTCTCTTTGTGGTTGTTTTGTGTATCTTTGTGGTTGTTTTGTGTATCTTTGTGTTTGTTTTGTGTCTCTGTGGTGTTTTTGTGTCTCTTTGTGGTTGTTTTGTGTCTCTTTGTGGAAGTTCTGTGCTTCTTTATGGTTTTTCTTCAGTCTTTCATGAACACAAACCAAACATCAGCTGGGATCATTTATCAGGAGACCAGTTAGAAATATTTTAAACTACCAGAACCAGAACCAACACATTCCTCCTCAGGACTTCAGACTGACTCCAGGAAATAGACCGGCCCGACTGTCATCGGTTTATTAACACAAAGCTGCAACTGAAAACCAGCGTAGGAAAGATGATTCATAAAATAGAGTCTGAGGACCTTCTGCTGGTTTCAGGCTTAAAAATACCTGAAGATGGAAACCAGAGTAAAAATGTTAACTTCACCTGAGAAACAACAAAGATCACCCCAACATGTCTGGATGTATTCTGGGAAAACTAATCCTGGTTTTCCTCCTGATTCAGGAAAACTCTGGTCTGCTGTGAATCAGAGGTTTTTATCCAGATGGAGAAATCGTCTCTTTCAGCTTCTCATCTGGAAACTCTCATTTTCTGCTGTTCACACCAACAGAGTCGGTTTTCTCTCCAGCAGGAAGCAGACAGACTCTTATGGTTTTATATTTCAGTCTGAGGAGGAGGAATCTTCAGGTTCTGATCCCAACGAGCTTTGGTTTGAAGATCGATTTATTTTTCTGATGTCTGTCGTCTGCAGATTAGATGGAGGGAGAATCTCATGTCATGAAGATACAGAAAACATGAAACGATCTTAAAAACAAAAGATAATTGTTAATTATAGTAATTTTAGTAATTTTAAGTACTTTTATTACTAATTTTGGACAGATTTCAAGTCATTTTGGACAACTTTTACACATTTTTATTGGTTTCAAGTAATTCCGGACTATTTTCAAGTCATTTTGAACAGATTTTACAACAAATTTTTCTCATGACTCCTCAGTGACCCTATTTTTTAATAGGAAATATGGATCTATCTATTTATATACACTTTTGTGGAGACACAATATCATCATTGGTGGAAAATTATGGACTTTTTTCCATTTCCATTTCAGGGGAAAATAATCATCCATTATGGATATTTAGACCCATCCATCCATCCATCCATCCATCCATCCATTATCTATACACCACTTAATCCTCACTAGGGTCATGGGGGGGCTGGAGTCTATCCCAGCTGACTCAGGTGAAGGCAGGGGACACCCTAGACAGGTCACCAGTCTGTCACAGGGCTACATACAGAGACAAACAATCACTCTCACATTCACACCTACGGGCAATTTAGAATGATCAATTAACCTCAGCATATTTTTGGACTGTGGGAGGAAGCCGGAGTACCCGGAGAAAACCCACGCATGCACAGGGAGAACATGCAAACTCCATGCAGAAAGATCCTGGGAAAGCCGGGACGTGAACCAGGGATCTTCTAGCTGCAAGGTGAAAGTGCTAACCACTACACCACTGTGCAGCCCCGACATTTAGACCCATTTTAAGTCATTTTAGACAAGTCTCAAGTCTATTTGGAATTATTTTTTTGACAAATTTTGGATTATTTTACATTTACAGGAACTTTAGGGAAGTACTATACCAGCCAAGATTGGAGATTTTACACTTTTTCTCATCTTCAAGGACCAATAATTATTCATTTTTGTCCTTTTGGATACTTTTTAGTAATTTTGGACAGGTTTCAAGACATTTTAAAAACATTTTGTGTCAGTTTGGGACAGTTTTAAAGTTATCTTAGACTACTGAGTTGACTTTTGAATAAATTTGAACAACTTTCAAACCAAAATGTCTAAAAACTAGAACCATTTAAAAAAGGATTTCAATCATAATAAATAACATCAAATTGGCTTTTGATGATGTAAAAAGTGGCACATTTTTTACTTTTGACCATGTCGATAATGTTGATATTCAAACCTGTAAAAATAATTCCACTTTTTTTAGTTTCTGACGGCATAAAAAGCATTTCAATCATTAGAAAGATGTAGAAAGTGTTTCTTCTTCAAATTCGTACATCATAAAAAGTGACATGAAAAGTGTTGTAATTAATATTAATAAATACTGAAAACCAGCATAATTCAGGTTTTTGCATTGAAAGTGCTGCTTTTTCTGCTTTTAATGACATAAAAGTTACCTCATTTTGACTATAGTTTTAAATTAACAAATCCAGAAATTTGAGTTTAAATCAACACATAATATGAAGTTGATGCAAATTCCAAATAGTTTTTCTCAATCGGTAAATAAGATTTTTTAATAATCTTGCAACCATTAATTTAGTTAAATGTTGGGAACAGGGTACTTGAATTACTTTTTAAAGTGTGCTAGAAGTTCAACAGTTCTTTTCTAGTGTCTAAATAGTTTTAAAATGACAGTTATGACTCTTAAACCATCCACTAGCGATTAGTCTGGTCTGATCAATACCGACATGGCAAGTGTCAAAACTTACCTGTACATTTTATAAGAAAACACAACAGAAACATGACTAAAAGTTACATTTGAAGTGTATTTATTAATATAATAATCATTATTAATAATAATAACCAGAATGCAGTGTAGCCGTCAGTCAGTCCCACTGATCTGAGAACGTATTGCAGAGAATAATCACAGTTATAAAAATATCTTCTTCCACAGAGTCGTGTTGGTGGCTTCTTCTTTAAAACTTTACATTTATTTATTTATTCCCCCCAAGATAATCCTAAAACAGATGCACAGAGATCAGGGCTCAGGAAATAAACCACGACGAGTTTCTCCACTGCAGATGTCACATTATTTGAAAAAAAATTTAAAAAGTGGTTTTCTAAAACAAAATGGTACCAAAGTCTGCTTTAAAAGGTGCATCAGTACTCATAAAGTTGGTGCTTAAACGGATCTATTTTAAATAACACTTGTCCGATGATTGTTTTGTTCCTGGTTCATTATATTCAATATTTTTTTGTCTTATTCTAGTGTAATTTTATTCTCTGTGCTTATATTTGCTGAACTGTATTTGCAATTGTAGGTTCATTTGTTTGAATTATACCTTTTTGCAAAATTCTCTTAAAATGTTCGAAATATAAATGCTGTTTACAATAGTTGTATTCTTCCAAAATCATCTAATTTCAGACATTATTTGTATATTTAAGTGAATTACTAAATAATGTGTCAACAGGAGGCTTAAATCTCTCAGATTCTTTCAGATAAATTTCATTTTGTTCCCTTTACATCCAGAAAATGGCTCATATTTTTTTATTAAGACAGGGAAATGCTTGTATAGATTTAATGGAAATAAAGCCACATCGTCTGCATATCGGGGTAACCTGTTAGCAAACTCTCTATTTAGAATTTAATTCCACACAGCAGCCAAGATTCAGTGGAAGACCTAACTTTGAACCTTTGATTTTTAAACAAAGAAGAGCATAAATACAGTAAGAACTGGATTTAGTGTCTATTTTTCAAGAATTCTTTGTCTTTAAAGTCATTCTTATACATTTTTGCTAAATGTTTCTAAGCTTAATGTTCTTGGCAGATCTTTCAGTGTTCAGTGAATTGTGGCTTCATGAAATTTTAGTTGGATTGAACCTGAGATTTTTTTTATTCTCATAAGAAGTAAAAGTGTTCATCTGTTTTTACTTTCTTCTCCGGGCTTCGGCACACATTCAGAATACGTTTGAATCAGCAGAACGTAATGAAATGAGGCTTATTTCTGCTGCAGGATTTTAATCAGCACACAAGCCGGAATCTGGACACTTTTCAAAACATTTACAAAAAAAATAAATAAACCCGTAAAGCCAAACGGTGCTTATCGCGTGGAGTTAATGTGATAACGATGCAGCCGAGGATAAAGTGACACCCAGAGGAGCTGCAGAACAATCGGATCTTCATCTGCAGCAGAAAAACTCCACAGGAGGAGAGAAGGAATCAACAAAACACCAAAGAGAAACTACAGATATCAGAGGAATGGCCCCTGGGTTCATCAGAGACAGAGGCTGAGATGAAAGTCAGGCCGTTTTACTGCATCAGGAAAGAAAACATGCGTCTCCGGGAAGAAACAGTTTTCCAGGGAAAGAAACCGTGAATCACATAAAATCACGTCGCTGCGGCTCCAGATGTCGTCGGCGAGTCGATCGATTCACTCAGAAACTCGTCGTGTAGCAGGAGCTGCGGGATAATTCTGTTTCATTTTCAGATGTGAAACCATGAGATTTAAAATGGCAGTTTACGTGGTTTTACCGTGACAGCATGTGGCCAGCTGATGTATGGAAACCCATTCATGCCTAAAAAGACATTACAAAGTAAAGCACCTCAAGGACGTTGAAGTTTGGAGAGGTAAAGTTTTAGACTTCCTCAGCAGCAATAATAATAATAACGAGAATTTAGTCTAAAAATTACAGAAGTAAGTTACTTTCTGAATAAAGTCATTGAAGTGAATCCTAAAAATAAAGAATTAAGCCAACGGTAGGAGGAAATATGTCAAGACTATCAGTTTAATTTATAATTATTTTCAAGACAGAATAATCAGAGTATCAAATCAGTTTTTATGAAAACAGGTTAGAAATTAATATTTTTAAAAATTAAATTATGGTAGTAGAAAAAAAAATAAGTAACTCTCATGTCAAAAAATAGTGATTAAAGTAAATAAAAACTAAAAACAAATAATAAATTGGCAGCTTTTTGATCAAAATAATGGGAAAAATAAGCCAACAACATGAGAAAATGTCAATTATGACATTTTAAGACAACATAATGATAAATGTAAGCCAGCTATTATGTATAAAGCAGAAAGTTATTAGTTTTTAAATCTTATTATTAAAAAAGACAAAAATAATGATAAAATTAAGCCAAAATTGTTTTTTTTAAAAAGCCAGAAGTGATTCAGAAAATAATTCAAATCCAATTGAAATTTGTTCTTTAAACTCATAATGATTATAAATTAGCATAATGGATAATAAGTCAAAAATTATGAAAAAATGTGACTTCTTAAAAGAAAAAATATTTTTAAGACACAATTTTGAGAGTAATTCAAATCTATGACAAATTAAATCAGTAAACATTTTGAGATTGTCAGTAGATATTTATTCCTTGGCTGTATGACTGTGAAAATTATAACTTAATAACTGAGCTAAAACAAAAACAAAGAAAAAGAAAATTATCAACCCAACTATGATGCAAATTCAAAGTGACAAGTTAGTACTTTTTAAATAATATTATTAAAGTACAAAACTAAAATGAATTATTTTTTAAGACAGAATAAGGACAAAAGTCAAGATTTTAAAAAAATCACACATTTTTACAAATATTTTTATAAACAAATATTCAGATTTTTACATCAGAAGTAGGTTTCATTTGTAACTGAAAGGGAGTATTTTAATAATTTGTCATCCTAACATTTTCAACATTTTTTTTCTCTTCTTGGCACAAATGGGCTTCCATACCTGTATGACGTGACGGTGATGAATCAGTAAATTTGTCCTACAGGTGTTTCCGTACCATGTGAGGAACTAAATGGTGTTTTTGTGCTTTTTGTTCTTTAAATGGATCCGTTAATAGAAATATTTTCCCAGCGTGACGTTTATCAAACTCTGTTAAAAGACTTCTTTTTTTTCCCACAAATCCTGAAACCGAAACCGACTCGAACTGAACTAAGAGAATAAAGGATGGAGTTTAAAGGACGTCCCCCCCTCGGTCTTTAGAATATCATAGGAACAACAGAAGATTTGATTTTACATTTCGTTTCTCCTCGTCATCGGTGCTCCAGAAGCTGTTTTAAGGTAACTGATGGTCTCGGAGTTTAAATACTAAAATAGTTCTGACAGACCAAACGCTTCAGTCCACATCCAACATCCAGATTCTTAGTCTTTAAATGAATCTGAGAGCTTCAGTCTGAGTCCATGGCTTCATCTTCTTCTTCGTTGTTTTTTCATTTAAACGCTGTCCAACGATGTTTTCATCTCAAAACAAAAAGAAAAAAGTAAAAGTAGGAAAACGTTTCTCTGCATATTCAAACTGCTCGATGCTCCCGTTGGTTCTTCTCGGTTCCTCGGCCCAAAAGTTTTGTTTCCCTCCGAGTCTGAAGGCACTTGATGTCGTGGCAGAGGCCGATCTCTCCTCCTCAGACGGACAGACAGACGTCAGAATGTGATCTAAGAGTACGTTTAAAATCCGTCCACGTCCCGGTACAGTACAGCTGATCTGTGGAGGCAGTGAGGAGGAGGAGGAGGATGAAGGATGGAAGATGATGGAGGAGGATGGAGGTCGACATTCAAACTGTTTTCTCCTGTTTTATTTAAACACTCCGAGTCTGAAAAGTCAAAGAGTTTTAGTGGAAACTGAAGCTGAAAATGGAAAATCTAAATTAATGTCCTGATGATGCGTTCAGGGACAGTCGGAGCTGCAGTCAAAACTACAGAAACAAGAAAGAAACTGCCGGTTTTTCATCAAAACAATGAGAAAAATTAACCAGAAACATGAGAAAATGTCGTAATTATGACACAAGACAAAATAATGATAAACTCAAGCCAGGTTATGATAATTTAAATCATATTATTAAAAAAATTTTTAAAAAAATATAACGTCCAAATTTGTTCCTTAAACTGATAATTATTACAAATTGAGTCAACATTATGGGATAGTAAGTGGAAATTATGACTAAATATTTATGTAAAAACAATACATTTAAGCCAAAATTTGAAATCACAAAAATCTGAGGAAGAAACTGAGACTCCTTAAATGAAAATCACAATTTTTAAGACAAAATTTTGAGAGTAAATGAAAAGAAATTAGTTAAAATTTTGAGATTGTCAATAGAGAGATTTTTTTTCCTGGTGATGCGTTCAGGGACAGCCAGAGCTGCGGGACATCAGAGTTTTAGAAGAAAGTGTAAAAAATGCACTCAAGTGCATAAATAAAAAGTCAAATAGAGATAATTGGATTAATTTTAAAATAATTATTTCTTTCATAGTGCTTGAGAGTAAAATTACACCATTTTATTTATTTAAATCTGAAAAACAGTAAAACAGTTAAGTGCAGTAAAACTGAGCAATTTTATAGTCAACTGTTGTGTTTTTTATAATAATGCAGATTGTTGACATTGATTTCATTCAACCAGTTTTTTAGGGGTCAACGTGTAAATTTATCCATTTTTTTTCTGTGATTTTAATAAATATCTTCTGTAATAAAAAAAACAACAGGGAAAATATGTCAAATAACAGTTTAAAAAACTATTTAACATTTTTCCACCCTTAATGTAAAATTTCTCTTTAAAATTACGGGAAATATATGTTAAAATTTTTCATTTTCCTAATTTATTATAAGTAAAAATGGTGTAATTTTACAGAAAAAAAATAAATTACTGTTTGTTCCATTCCAGGTTAAATAATTTCTCTTTATTTAGGTTATTGGTAATTATGTGTTTAAAACATGATTTTTTTACAGTGTATTTTAAATATAGTGACTTTAAACTGCTAGTTTGTTATTTGACATCAGAGTAAATACTCTACTGTTAAAAGTAATCTGATTACTGTAGGTTGTAATCTGAGTCGTTGCTTGTAGCTGCTGCTTTTATTTTTATTTTTACTCAAGAAAACGCTGAAGGTTTGAGTCCCGGAGCTTCAAATGTTACTCAAATTAACCTTTACACTTCCTGCTTCGACCTGTGAGCCAATCAGCACTCAATCTGCTCATTACATCATCGCTGATCTCCCAGAATCCTTCAGAGTAACAACAAACCTTCAGCTCAAGCCGGATCTTTGGTAGTCGAGGGGTTAAAGGTGATGATGGTGATGATGAAGAGGGTGGGGGAGGGGGAGGAGAGTCAGAGATCGTGGCGTCCTTTAGAGGGGGGCGGGGTCACCTCTGCCGGCCAATCAGAGCCAGACTCAAAGTGATGCAGAGCTGCCATATATGGGGCGACGAGGGCGGGGCGAGCGACCGTAGATCTGTATGGAGAGAGAGAGAGAGAGAGAGGAGATGATCGATCAATCAATCAATCAATCAACCGACCAATCAATCAATCAATCAATCAACCGACCAATCAATCAGTCAGTCAATCAATCAATCAGTCAACCAACCAACCAACCAATCAATCAGAGCACTTTATGTTGAACCATGTGACTTGAAATGGTGGCTACCGATTTCTTCTGTGACAGCATGTTGACAAGTAAATGTATGGAAGCCCATTTCTGCCACAAATTCCAAACAATATTTTAACTTCTCCTGAGAACATCACAGAACCACATTAATGTTTCAACTAAAGTCTTTGATTTAAAACTAGAAACTACTTCCAAACGTTTTCTGTGTTTTTACTCATTTGTCCCCACTGTGGGCGGGACCATGTGTTTCTACTTACTGTTGGGGGGCGGGTCTTTACATTTCCCCTCCTCAATGGTAACATCATCGATGGCGATGTCTCCTTCGATTCCGGCGCCTCGGACGCCTTCCATCACCATCTACAGACCGAACACAGGAAGAGGTTTGGTGGGAAACTGACTAGAATAAAGCTTTGGTTAAGGTGCAGTGGGAGTGGCCTAAAGGACAAGTGGGTGTGGCCTAGATAACAGGGGGTGTGTCAAAGTGGGTGCAGTTTGTAGTTGAGTTAATTGTACATTGAATGTGGTTTATTATATATTTGCTGTATAATTTGTAGTACGGTAGATGTGGTTGGTGGTATAGTTTGTAGTATAGTGTGAAGTATAATGTGTGTTGTTTGTAGTATAGTTTGTAGTACAGTAGCTGTGGTTTGTAGTAGAGTTGATTGTACATTGAATGTGGTTTATAGTATATTTGTGTTATTGTTGGCAGTAAAATGGGTGTGGTTTGTAGTAAAGTTTGTAGTATAATGGGTGTGGTTGGTAGTTTAGTGTGTAGTATAGTTTGTAGTACAGTGGGTGTAGTTTGTAGTAATCCGTGTTGTCTGTTGTAATTGGGTCTAATGGCCGTGGTCCAATGCAGTGCTTGCCAACCTGAGGTCCGCGCCCCCCCAGGGGGGCACCAGAGATCTGAGGGGGGGCGGAGCTTTGTCTGCTCTGAGGCTGTGATGTTATAAAAAATAGATTTTTACATTCTGGATAAAATCAGAGTAACAGACTCGCTGTGTCATCACAAGTGTACTTATAAAACATTTTAAAACACATTTATTTGGTCTTTCTTCAGGTTGGCTCTAGTTCATCCCGATTCATTAGTTTGTGTTACAGTTAGAAAATTACTGACGGAAACGGTGTCTGAAAAACGCAAAACGGGTGAAGATTCATCAGTATCTAAAAACTCCGGCTATACTTCGAGAGTTACCTTAAATTTGGTTTTATTAAAGGACGAGACAGAATTATGTTATTTGTAGTGAAATGCTCGCAAATGACAGCATGAAACCAGCGAGTTATGGAGACGTCAGGAAGTAAAACACAGTTTGGTAAAGTCGGAAAGACATTCATAAATTCGGACTTCCGGCATCAATAACTCATTAAATATACGTTGTCTAAACATAAACGATGCCTCTTTTCCATCGTTGTAAGGTAGACAATGTGCTACAAGCCCAGTTTAATCAAAAATAGCTGCAGAAATAACATTGGTGTCTATGAGCAGCTGGCTGTGTGACGAGTGAACAGGGACCATCTGCAAAATGCAAAACTGCTGCAAACAGTGAAGAGACACAAATATTCAACTAATTTACTGCAGCCAGCAACTGACTCCTGCTGATCATACTACAACTCTTGGTTTGATATTTTAAAAAAAAAAATCATAATTTTAGGGAATTTTCTATTAGTAATACAATTCAATAACTTCCCTCTTATGTTTTGTAGTGTACTTATGGGGGGGGCTCCAAGCCAAACAGGTTGGGAACCACTGGTCCAGAGTGAAATGGGCGTGTCCTGTACCTGAAAGGCTGCGGTTGGCTGGATGTTGACCTTGGCCTGCCTCCAGCGGTCTCCTTGGTTACCAATCAGACTCCAGACCGAGGTGTCCGTCACCGTCTGACCTTTCTGTCGCAGGAAAACGTTGAGCGCTCCTGCAGACAGACGGATGGACAGACAGAGGGACAGACAGAGGGACAGAAGGACACAGACAGACAGGTGATCAACAGGTGTGTTGACGACTGGTGGGCTGTGATTGGTCAGCTCCAGGTGCTGCTCTCACCTATGTGCTTCCCGTACATGTGGTAGTAGAAGGAGAAGCAGTAGGACGGGCCGCTGCTGGAGCTCTTAGCGTTCATGTTGAAGGTCGGAGACAAAAGACGAGCTTTGTCTCCGTCCAGCCGAGGCCTGGACGTCTCGATGTACATGTAGAACCCTGAGACAATGACAACAACACAGGGTCAATAACAACAATAACAACAACACCATAGGGTCAACAACAACATCACATTTTGTTCAATAATAAACAGGTTTCTAACACACTTGTGCATTAATATTCAGTCTATTAACAATGTTGTACATTAATATCAATTTTTTTACACTTTTGAGCATTAATATCCATGTAACTGATACTTTGGGGGTTCATATTTAAGTTATTGATGCTTTAGTGTGTTCATATTGATTTTGTTTTACATTTTTGTGTGTTAATATCCAGTTTTTTTACACTTTTGTGCATTAATATCCAAGTTATTGACAATTTTGTGTACTAATATTCAGATTATTGGTAATTTTATGCGTTAATATCCATTTTTTAAATATTTTCATCGTTAGTTTCTGAAGCTCCTATTAAAGAATCCTTTTGCTGCTTTTCCTCTGACTGGTGAGTCTGTTTCAAAATGCCGTCTCTTTTCTTTCCTTCCTGAGCATCACATTAAACTGGTGTTTCACTTCCTGTTTGGTTTCTCTGTAATCCTCTGTGACAGCAGCGAGCAGCAGTTAGAGGGAATGGAAATTAAAAAGTGTTTCCAGCAGCCAGTGGTGGCGGCGGGGTTTCCCTGCTCGGCTCTGGTTGGACGTTCTGTCCCTTCACCTGGAGGCCGGCTCTGACGGCCAGGTGTTGACAGCCAATCACATTCCATTATTTGGCCTCTTCCTGCCTGGTGGCGGCGGTGACTCAGTCTGAATTGTGCTGCGGTTGTTCCTCTGCAGAATGTCGCCAATGTTCAGCTTTCAACACGTTTACGGAGTTTCACAGGTGAAGCCGACAGCGAGGCTTCATCATCAACACCTCCAGCTCCAACACAGTACCGCTGCAGTACTCACATATTTATACTGCAACAAGAAACTCCAACCAGATACACTTTACTAATGACTGAAGCTCTGAGTGTGAGAACTGCAGTAAAGTCTACAGGAGGAGGTCGGGGTGGATGGAGGGCCGAGAAAGCACTAAAGTTTGAGGGAAAGTGGTAATTTTGGTAAATTTTCTGAACTCCAAACATCAGTTTCAACAACTGCTTTGTAGGAGCTTCCATCCATCCATCCATCCATCCATCCATCCATCCATCCATATTACAGATATATAAATCTCATATTTACTTCATATTTTAGTTTGTCTGTTTGCTTTTTTCTTTCTTTAAAAATAAATGTGACTGAATGAACAACAAACACTCATTTAATCTATTAAATGAGAAACACAAAAAAACAGTCCGATATTTAAACACCATCTATTTATCTATAATTCTAAGGTAAAATGAAGAAATTTGCTTTTTCTTTAACAAACCCTTTATGAGAAAACTGGAAGATGTGAATGAGGTCCTTGGTCATTTTGTGTGTGTTTTGGGACTCTTCTGTCATTTTGTGTGACTACTGGTCATTTTTCTTATTCTTTCTAGTCATTTTATGGCTAATTTGTGTCCCTTAGTGGTTATTTTGTCTCTTTTTAGTCATTTTGTGTCATTTTGGGGTCATTTTATATTTTTTTGTGTTATTTTGTGTCTCTTTGTATTCATTTTGTGGTCATTTTGTGTCTCTTAGTGGTCATTTTGTGACTCTTTTGTGTAACTTCGTGGCTTTTTATGTCATTTTTTTTGTCTCTTCATAGTCATTTTCTGGCTGTTTCATATGCTTAGTGGTCATTTTGTGGCTGTTTGTGTCTCTTTGTAGTCATTTTATGGTCACTTTCTGTCTCTACAAATCATTTTGTGTTTCTTTGTGATCACTTTGTGGTCATAGTGTCTCTGACACATTTGAATTAACCATGAATCTCTTACTACTTCTATTAAAGTTTCCTTTTGCTGCTTTTCCTCTGACTGGTGATAGTTGGACTCTTGTTTCAGAATGCCGTCTCCAGACTCTTTGTTTCGTCTCTGAACGTCACCAAAACATTGAAACACTTTCAGCCGTCAGACTAAAGCTTCTGTAAAAACGTCTTGTGACAGTCGGCTTGTCTTAAAGTGAAATTAACGAACAGAACTGTGGACTGTCATCGTTATCTATAAACCGTTTCAGCTGTGGGACGGATGCTGAAGTTATCTTAATCTAACTAAAGGCGCCGTGGACAGTTTGACGGTTCGTCCACGCCCCCTAACACATCCAGCGTAGAGATAATTCTGTCCGACAGCTGGGGTGTAATGGGGCTGTGAAAGTGGTCCTGACACTGACATGCTGCTGTTTCCTGATAACGTTGCTCCGTCGGAGAGCCACCCAGACATGCCAAACCTCGTTGGGAGATGTGGAAGTTTAGCAGCGTGTTGTCGTGATGAAACGTCCTCATTGGAGGAGGTAGTTGAAGTTTGTTCTGTCCATCTCAATCACATCCAACAGCCTCCCTTCAGCGCTGTCTGGAGAGCAGTTTAACTCCTCACAGATCTGAGAGGGTGGGAGTTAGGAATGTTTTGATCAAGTTTTATTGACCTGATCTGATCTGAACCATCCGATGTTTACTACCTGCTGATACCAAGTCCCAATCTGACACCAACACAACATCACCAGAATTAAAAAGTTATGAAAATCAATGGAAACATTATGTAGTGAAACTTCACAACAAGGTTCCTGAACACCTACAGACCATCATGGCTGGAGATTCTTGGCCTATAACACCTTCATCATTAACAGATTTATTATATATTGAAGTCGATTTATTATATATTGAAGTCGTTGCAGGACTTTAATTACTACCTGTTTTCCATCGACGGAGCCCAAACACAGTGAAAAGATCTAAATTCTCCAGGAACCCTGTGCTCTGCTCTGTTGGCCCACCGTGGTCAACACACCTTAAAAATAATCACATTAATACAGTGCTACAGCTGTAAGGTAACGTAAATGTAGAATTAGAGGGTAAATGTAGTGTTAGAGGGTAAATGTAGAATTAGAGGGTAAATGTAGTGTTAGAGGGTAAATGTAGTGTTAGAGGGTAAATGTAGTATTAGAGGGTAAATGTAGTGTTAGAGGGTAAATGTAGAATTAGAGGGTAAATGTAGCATTAGAGGGTAAATGTAGTATTAGAGGGTAAATGTAGCATTAGAGGGTAAATGTAGCGTTAGAGGGTAAATGTAGAATTAGAGGGTAAATGTAGTATTAGGGGTAAATGTAGCATTAGCATGATAAAGACTTCTGTGGCAGTTAATGACCTCCATCCATCGCTGATATATTTAAGACAAGCCAGGACTAGATATTGATTGAAATGGTTCATAATGGAGTTAATAATGAAATATAAACATGACAATTCTAATAATTAAACATCAGTGCTGTTCCTGATGAAGGAAGCTAACAGGAGATCTTGAGCTGGAATAATAAACTGTAGATTTCTCAAAAAGGGACGTTATCTGGATGAAGAATGACGATGTGGAGGATCTGTTTTTCTGCGTATTTTTCAGTTTCTGTTTGAAGCGCTTGTGATTCTGACCTGCGACATAAAACAGACGACGTCTTCCTGCTCTAAGCTCGGCTGGATGCAGGTTTCTTCCGCCTGCTTTCCTTCATTTATTTATTTTTACCACCCTTCTGTTCCCTGAACGCTGCAGACGGTTTAATCCGAAGCTGCAGAGTGTCCATCACGCTGCTCTCATTCAGTCAGCAGCACTCCTCAGGCTGCTGCCGCTGCTTTTATTCCCTCCAATCAGCGACGCTTCGATTCCTGTCGAACGACGTGATTAACAGTCACTTTTAATCCTCCACTCGTCGGAGCTGCAGGCGACAGCAGGAAAACACAAACTGTTTCCTCACATCTACAAATAAAGCTCAGAGTTCAGACGTTTTCTCCTTTTGGCTTCTGAAGGACACAAACTAAACTCCTCCGGTTTCCAGCTGCTCTTTATGCAAATCACGCTTTGAAAATCTCAAGTGCACAGGGGCGGATCTACTGGGGTGGCATAGGGTGGCAACTGCCACCCCTAGAAGATGTCTTGCCACCCCGGCTGCCTCCCCAGTTCTGAACGATCTAATTCAAAAATACGTATATGAAAGTTTGTGGCCAGCCGTAAAGAGTGAAAGTCCAGGAAAGACGAATAACGAGTGAAACTCCGATGTCCGAGTGCTTTCGAATGCACCATGTGACGTCACGTCCTGTACAGTCTACGCTGCTACAGAGGTGACACGCCCCCCTGAGGGGGCTGCTCTTAGACCTCACTCATGTGGATGACAGCTGGACTTCGGTGTGGCAGTAAGACACTAGTTAGACTGGGTTAGACTACATGCTAATATAACTGTTCACAATGTATTAAATGCTAATAGTGTCTAAATTCACATAAAGTGTTTGCTTGCGAGACAAGCCACAGTTTCCAGTGAGCCTGGGCCTTGCTAATTTTTACTTCTGTAGCTAGCTAATGTTAGAGAACAGCCACAGAAGGATGGTGGGGGATCGTCTGTGGAAGTTTTTCTATTTTTTTTTTTTGGATAATTACAGCCTGTGGTTCTGACAACAGACTGTAAGTCAAAATAAATCACACATTCACTAAGACTTTACATGACATTAAAGTGTAACTAAACCCCCAGTCACACCAGGTTTTCATGCACTGTTTAAAACTACATCCTGCTTATTTAATGCTGGTTTTTATCATTTTGGTGTCAAGGTCATAATAACACCAACATTGATGTGTTTCATCATAGTACAGTCATATCATTTAGTTTACAGCTGAAAAAACGTTTACATGTTAAGTATCTCTTTAAAGGTTTAAATTGTACACATCAGATTGTATCATAGTTAATAATGAAAATTATCAAAGGAAAAACATAGTTCAGTCAGTGTGATTCTTGTAGGAGACGGTAAAGAATGAAGAGGAGGGGAACCAGCAGCAGCTTTTCCCAGCCTAAAAGAAGAGAGGAGGAAGAACATCCCAGAGAGGAGATGGAGGAGGAAGAGTTCAGAGAGAGAAAGAAATGAAGGCATGCAGAGCTCAGACAGAGAAAGGTAAATCAGAGACTATCTCTGGTCCACATACTATGAATATTGCTTTAGTATAATATATCTGAGTAAGAGGTACACCTGTCACAATAATTACCTTTTTGGACAAATTATTATCTGATGTAGATAGTCTTTTAATTTTAAGATGATAAGTAGATCCTTAATTCTGAAGAATATCCAAATATTGGAATTCTAGAATTATTGTAAGAAATGTCTCAAATATAGAGCATCAAAATATAAAACCACAAATCTAAGACAATAAATAAAATGATCTGGACTCTGACTCTGTTCTAGATGAATTAATAATGTAATCATTGTGGCAGGAAGAACATAAGCATAGATCACACAAATGCAGATTTCCCTAAACAGTGCATAAGAGAGACATTGTCTAGACTTACTCTAATTTGTTGCTAAATTTAAGAAACATTTTTAACATATCTAGCATTTGGTTTCTTCAAAGTGTATAAGGTTGACTTTATTTCAGTTTAAATCTTTTCCTCTTTCTACTAGACATATCAAATCACATATTGTGATTGACAGCTAATAAGAACAACTCATGTTTAGGATTGGCTGACAATTACAAATGATATTTACTTATTTAACATACTTATTTCAGCAGTATTTGCATCAATTTGATAACGCCTGCTGGTTGGTTTCATCCAAATCCCTCATTCCATTTTTGAGTAATGTTGCAAACAGACAGACAGACAAACCAATGCCAGTCATCACATGACTCTACCAAGACTTCGCCTCCTTGGCAGAGTATATATATCTATATATATATCTATATATATGTATATATCTATCTATCTATCTATCTATCTATCTATCTATCTATCTATCTATATATATATATATATATATATATATATATATATATATAAAAAAACAAATAAAACAAACTATATATATATATATATATATATATATATATATATATATATATATATATATATATATATATATATATATATATATATATATATATATATATATATATATATATATGCCACCCCCTAAAATGTATCTGCCACCCCTTTGCCACCCATTAATTTTTCTCTAGATCCGCCCCTGCAAGTGCAGATCTTGGAAATTAGAGAAAAAGTTGAGCTGAGTTTTCCTCCTGGGCGAGGTGATAAAAGCAAAAAAGGAACCAGAGTCAGTGAATAAATGATCGGCTCAGGCTTCGTACACATAAATTAATAATGTGCATGAAAACGGCAAGAAACTGCTGATGCGTGTTTACAGCCAGAAACAGAACATTTAACCGACTTTACAGGCAGGAAGAACACCTTTTTCTTTTCTGCTTTTTGGTTCCTCCGTTCCAATAGCGTGTTCTATAGATACTTTTAGGGAATGGAAAAGGTCTGCAAAACTGAGCTTTAATCATTTTGACCACATTTAAATCTTTTTTATATTAATTTTCTATAATTTTCCAAGTGTTTCTGGATTGGTTTTAGTCAGAGGTGAGCAGTGCAACGTTAGCATGGTTCCTCCATTCCTTCAGTTTGTTCTATAGCTGCTTTGTGGGAATTTAAAAGGTGTGTACAACTGACTTTGAGTCATTTTGATCACATTTAAGTCTCATTTTTGTCATTTTCGACAGTTTTTGACAAATGTTAAACATTTTGGACCATTTTTGCATCATTTTATGCAATATTTTTGGACACGTTTTGCATCTGTGCTTTGTCCTTTGGATTCATTTCAAGTTATTTTGGGGATTTTTAAAGATCATTTTGGACATTTTTTTGTCAGAGATGTACAGCTAGCAGGGTTATTTTTTCATAGTGTTCTGTAGCTGCTTTTTAGTTCACACAGAAGGTTTGAAAAACTAAATCTCAGTCTTTTTGTAAGTTTTTTGTGTTTTTATGTGATTTTTGACAAAATGTAAATCATTTTTGGACCATTTGTTGAGTCAGTTCAGACATGTTTTGCCATGCTTATGGATGCCTATTGTATTCTACATACATTTTTTATTTGTGCTTTGGATTCATTTCAAGTCATTTTGGATTTTTTGGCATTTTGGGAAATTTTTAAAATCATTTTGGACGTTTTTCTGTCAGAGGTGTGCAGTTAGCAGTTAGCATGGTTCCTCCGTTCCTTCAGTTTGTTATATAGCTGCTTTGCAGGAATTTTAAAAGGTCTGCACAAGTTCGCTTGAGTCATTTGAACCAAATTTAAGTCTGGTAAGTCTCCTTATCCTGCTGAAAGAGGCCACAGTCATCAGGGAAAACCTTTTCCATGAACGTGTGTGTATGATCTGCAACAACGCTTGGGTAGGTGCTAAATGTGAAACTAACATCCACATAGATAGCAGGACCCAAGGTTTCCCAGCAGAACGTTGCCCAAAGCATCACGCTGCGTCGGCCGGCTGGCCTTCTTCCCATCCTGGTGCCATGTGTTCCTCAGGTAAGCCACACACCTGGCCCAGCCATCCACGTGATGATGGAGAACAGGGTGATCATGGACAACCTGACTGCTCTGCAGCTATGCAGCTCCATGTATTCTATGTATTCTGACACCTTTCTATCAGAGCCAGCATTAAGTTCTTCAGCAGTTTCAGCGACAGTAGCTGGTCTGTCGGTCAGAATGTGATGCCTGATTGGTGGTTGGATGCTTCCATCACTGACGTTGTAGAGATAAAACTGTTCATGTAGTCGTCATGTGAGGACTTTACTTTGTTTTCAGGTCAACACTTGGTTTTATAGTCAGGGTAAGTTTCCAGCCATAAGCCAATGGTTTTAGTGTGTACTATGCTGTCTTATTGTGTATTATGGTGTCTTATTGTGTATTATGGTGTCTTATTGTGTATTATGCTGTCTTATTGTGTACTATGGTGTGTTATTGTGTACTATGGTGTGTTATTGTGTACTATGCTGTGTTATTGTGTACTATGCTGTGTTATTGTGTACTATGCTGTGTTATTGTGTACTATGGTGTGTTATTGTGTACTATGGTGTGTTATTGTGTACTATGCTGTGTTATTGTGTACTATGTTGTGTTATTGTGTACTATGGTGTGTTATTGTGTACTATGGTGTGTTATTGTGTACTATGTTGTGTTATTGTGTACTATGGTGTGTTATTGTGTACTATGCTGTGTTATTGTGTACTATGCTGTCTTATTGTGTATTATGGTGTCTTATTGTGTATTATGGTGTCTTATTGTGTATTATGGTGTGTTATTGTGTACTATGGTGTGTTATTGTGTACTATGGTGTGTTATTGTGTACTATGCTGTGTTATTGTGTACTATGGTGTGTTATTGTGTACTATGGTGTGTTATTGTGTACTATGCTGTGTTATTGTGTACTATGTTGTGTTATTGTGTACTATGGTGTGTTATTGTGTACTATGCTGTGTTATTGTGTACTATGGTGTGTTATTGTGTACTATGGTGTGTTATTGTGTATTATGCTGTCTTATTGTGTATTATGGTGTCTTATTGTGTATTATGGTGTGTTATTGTGTACTATGCTGTGTTATTGTGTACTATGGTGTGTTATTGTGTACTATGCTGTGTTATTGTGTACTATGGTGTGTTATTGTGTACTATGCTGTGTTATTGTGTACTATGTTGTGTTATTGTGTACTATGGTGTGTTATTGTGTACTATGCTGTGTTATTGTGTACTATGTTGTGTTATTGTGTACTATGTTGTGTTATTGTGTACTATGCTGTGTTATTGTGTACTATGGTGTGTTATTGTGTACTATGCTGTGTTATTGTGTACTATGGTGTGTTATTGTGTACTATGGTGTGTTATTGTGTACTATGTTGTGTTATTGTGTACTATGTTGTGTTATTGTGTACTATGGTGTGTTATTGTGTACTATGCTGTTATTGTGTACTATGCTGTGTTATTGTGTACTATGCTGTGTTATTGTGTACTATGGTGTGTTATTGTGTACTATGTTGTGTTATTGTGTACTATGGTGTGTTATTGTGTACTATGCTGTGTTATTGTGTACTATGTTGTGTTATTGTGTACTATGGTGTGTTATTGTGTACTATGCTGTGTTATTGTGTACTATGTTGTGTTATTGTGTACTATGTTGTGTTATTGTGTACTATGCTGTGTTATTGTGTACTATGGTGTGTTATTGTGTACTATGCTGTGTTATTGTGTACTATGGTGTGTTATTGTGTACTATGTTGTGTTATTGTGTATTATGGTGTGTTATTGTGTACTATGGTGTGTTATTGTGTACTATGGTGTGTTATTGTGTACTATGCTGTGTTATTGTGTACTATGCTGTGTTATTGTGTACTATGCTGTGTTATTGTGTACTATGGTGTGTTATTGTGTACTATGGTGTGTTATTGTGTACTATGTTGTGTTATTGTGTACTATGGTGTGTTATTGTGTACTATGTTGTGTTATTGTGTACTATGGTGTGTTATTGTGTACTATGGTGTGTTATTGTGTACTATGTTGTGTTATTGTGTACTATGCTGTGTTATTGTGTACTATGGTGTGTTATTGTGTACTATGCTGTGTTATTGTGTACTATGGTGTGTTATTGTGTACTATGTTGTGTTATTGTGTACTATGGTGTGTTATTGTGTACTATGGTGTGTTATTGTGTACTATGTTGTGTTATTGTGTACTATGCTGTGTTATTGTGTACTATGGTGTGTTATTGTGTACTATGGTGTGTTATTGTGTACTATGTTGTGTTATTGTGTACTATGGTGTGTTATTGTGTACTATGCTGTGTTATTGTGTACTATGGTGTGTTATTGTGTACTATGGTGTGTTATTGTGTACTATGTTGTGTTATTGTGTACTATGGTGTGTTATTGTGTACTATGCTGTGTTATTGTGTACTATGCTGTGTTATTGTGTACTATGGTGTGTTATTGTGTACTATGGTGTGTTATTGTGTACTATGTTGTGTTATTGTGTACTATGGTGTGTTATTGTGTACTATGCTGTGTTATTGTGTACTATGCTGTGTTATTGTGTACTATGGTGTGTTATTGTGTACTATGGTGTGTTATTGTGTACTATGGTGTGTTATTGTGTACTATGGTGTGTTATTGTGTACTATGGTGTGTTATTGTGTACTATGGTGTGTTATTGTGTACTATGTTGTGTTATTGTGTACTATGGTGTGTTATTGTGTACTATGCTGTGTTATTGTGTACTATGCTGTGTTATTGTGTACTATGGTGTGTTATTGTGTACTATGGTGTGTTATTGTGTACTATGGTGTGTTATTGTGTACTATGGTGTGTTATTGTGTACTATGGTGTGTTATTGTGTACTATGGTGTGTTATTGTGTACTATGGTGTGTTATTGTGTACTATGGTGTGTTATTGTGTACTATGTTGTGTTATTGTGTACTATGGTGTGTTATTGTGTACCCTGCTTGGAGCCGGTGTGGTCCGAGCTTGGTCCGGTGTTCGGGGTGTATTTCGTGTCCCGTGTGACGGCGCTGTGACGAGTCCAGTCGAACTCGTCGGTTTTGTCCTGAGAGAACAAACACAACGCCTCGTCCTCGAAGCCACACTGGAACTCCCCTGAGCACAAACACACAAAACACACATTAAATAAAACACAACACAGATTACCTTCACTATCAAACCTCAGCTGGTAAATTCTGGGACTAATCTGCTGCTTTGTGGTTCAAATATATCAATAAATGTGATGTTTCAAATTACTTGGTGCAGTTTTATCAGGATATTCGTGTTGCCTTCCAGACCACAGTCAGGGCTCAAACAGCAGAAATGACCAACAGAGTGTAACACGACTGATGTGAATCTGTTTCCAGGTCAGCAGTTAGAGGTTCGTTAGTTCACTTTCTGCTGCCTCAGTCTCAGTGAACACGTAACGGACAGCTGTTGGTGTGAACAAGTGTGGAAATCCAGCTGTGATCAGAAAAGCTCATGTGGAAACGTGTTGTTTGAACCTGGCTGTGTCAAACGGAGCAGAGATGTGTGTTACAGTGTCGACGGATACTCACTGAGATGTGGGTTAACAGGAGCTGTGGAGGAACAAAACAACTGAGTCAGATCAAGTGTAGCGTGAAAACAAGAAGATCTGCACACAAACGTTCAGCAGAAGAAGAAGATTCTCATCTGACGTGAACAAAAAAACACGAACAGTTTCATTTCAGGAAGGGTTTTAACAAATTCATTAAATTTATTAAAATATAACAGGTGTAGTCACTGTTAATCCTCCTGTTGTCCTCATTTACAGGCACCAAAAAAATACTGTTTCCTTGTCTGAAAAAAATCCACAAATTTAGCAAAAAAATTCCCCAAATTTCTGAAAATTTGCAAAACCTTCAGGAAGAAAATTCCAATAATTCCTTAAAAGTTTCCCTACAAAGTTTTATTTTTAAAAAATCCCCCAAATTTGGCAAGAAAACTCTTGTAAATATTTTCAAAAAATGAGTAAAAATCTTGCAAAAAAAATCCTAAAAATATCTAAAGTGATTCCATATATATCAGTAAAACTTCTAATATTTTCTTTAAGAACATTCAAATAAAAATCAACCAAAATCCAGCAAAATTCGCTGGATTTTGGTTGATTTGACTGCAGAGTGGATTGGTGGTAAGGCTTTAAAAAGTGTAATTCTAATGTTCAGAACATTTACATTTGTCACCCTCACACAAATATTCACACTATTTTTCAGGATTTTTACCCTTAAAATGCCAATTTGTTTTCATGATGTCACTGATATTTTTCATATGAAAAACCAAACAAAAATATAAATAGTTTTCCATTTATAAAGTAGTACAGTGAATTTTCTTTACTTGATTATCATTGTCTATCATATGTCACCACTGATTCTGATGTATCGTTATTTTTGGTTCAAAGTGGATTGTTTTTAAAAAGTGTAACTCTAAAGTTTTAAACATTTAAACATGTCACCCAACATAAATACTCTGGAAGTCACTGGATTCACTTAATTAGTTTTCCTTACAAATCTTTGCCTTGGGCACCTGCTTACACTGATGTCATCCACTTATCAATAACTGTAGCACCAGGAACATTTGTATCTATATTTCAATTGTTTAAAAAAAATACAGTTTAAATGTTTTTAAATGGCATTTTTGAATATTTTCACACAAACACACACATAGTGCAGACGTGTGTGTGTGTGTGTTGTATCTCTGTGAGGACCAGCTAACAGCGTGTCAGAAGGTCATGTGACCAGCTGAGCGGCGTCAGGTGGAGGCGTTCACCTGGCGATGCGTTCGCTGACAGTCTGTCAGGTCGCCTCCCGCTGTGAGCGTTTGTTTGTCTGATTTCTGTTGTGTTCTTTTATCGTCTCTCTCTCAGATGTTTTCAGGCTCCGTCAGGGTTTTCTGTCTGACAGCTCAACAGTTTGCTTTTCTTTCACACTTTTGCTTTTTATCTGTTTCTTTTCAGACAAATAAAGAGAAGCAGAGCAGCAGCTGGTGTTCAAACAAGCAGACAACACAACGCTGCATGAAACACACGTCAACACGACAAAACCAGGATGAAATGTTATTTTTAGAGACTAAATCTCAGAGCAGAGATATGAATTTTCCGTTAATGTACTGTAAAGTCTGACATATTTACCTGCGATCAGTTTTTAAATTAAAAATTCAAATATAAGGAACAGATTAAACAGCACCTCTAGAAATGAACTCAAAACAACTTCAAACGTGGTGAAAACTCCTAAATTAAGTTTTTACCTTGTTTGTGTTTTATCATTTGTTAACATTGCACAGAGAAAAGTTAAGTTTTTGATTTTAATTTAACTTCATATGGAACACATTTTTTCTCTCTACTCTGCTCATCATCTGTAGAAAGATGTTTGAAACGACTAAATTCTTTTTCAAAATGACAATTTTTTTTTAATGATTTTGGACAAGTTTTTTGAACAATTTTGAAGCCAAATTCGACTTTCACAAGTAAAGGAAAAGAAGGAGGCTCCACATATTCTAGAGATTTAACTATTCCCATGTTTCCTGCTTCTATAAACGTTTCCTCTCTCCTCTGTTCATCGTCAGTAGTAGATGTTTCTCCATGCTGGATGGATCTCCAACAACCTAATCTGGAATTCCGAGGTGCAGATGCTACATCAAATTATTTCATTAATTTCAAGCAGTGATCTATTATTGGTTGTTAACGTGGTTATTTTAATCATTTTATTTTATATATGTTTTCTGTAATGTTACTGTTAAAATATGCAAATGAGGTTTTATGTCATTGAAGGTGCACTAATTTGATAAATATTTTGTTCATTTTTATTTATAGTCCTAATTCACAACAACATATTGTGGGTTGAAGAAGAGCAGAAGCTGGAATTATTTGCCACAATACATTACAACTTTGTGAAATGCTTTTTGTTGTTGTTGTTGTTGTTGTTGTTGTTGTTGTTGCATATCCCAGTGGGAGTTAAAGCGCAGGTCCAACGTGAAGTAGGTCGGGTTAAGAATCAACAAAGGCAGCTCCCTGGTTTGAAACAGTAAACACCTAAACGTGTATTTTGGATGTTTTCCAGAACCGACCTGTACAATAAGAGCTGTTTTTGTCTTCAGTGTGTGGCTTTAACCCGTTAGCAGCTAACAGTTAGCAGCTAACAGTTAGCTGAACCAACACGGTGAGTTCACGCACCGCTGTAGGTGATGATGCGTTCAGTGGCGTCGCCCTCGCCGTAGCGGGTGATGGGCGTGAGGCGGACCAGGTAGGACTCAGGTTTGACCAGCTCGGTCAGGTTGTAGGTCAACAACTCCCCCTTCTGGATGGTTCCTTCCATTGGAATCTCCTGCTCCCACCAGCGAGATTGACTCATCTGAAGATCAAAAAAAACAAAAAAAAAACCCAAAACAAAAACAGCATTTTTACTCCTCATACTGACTTCAAGTTGAATTTATTCCATCAGTAAATACATGTAAAGCTTCACACAGTATTTATGACTGATTCTAAATATGAAGAGAGCCTCTTTAACTCTGTGGTGTCAATCTAATAAAGTTACACAACGATCCTCAAAGACAAACATGTCCATATAAAAAAAGGTCAGAAAAATGTTTTATACTAATATTATTTTCCACTTTCAATGACAATATATTTCAACAACCATTAATTATGATCATAAATACCAAATATACATTTCCAGGATTTTAACTCAGTTTGTTTACATGGTGTCACTGTTATTTTTCTCTGAAAAAAACACAAAATTAATTATTTTCCATATAATAAGAAGTTAAAGGAACAATCTGTCTGTGATTATCACAGTCTGGTGAATGTCAGTGATTAGCACCAGCATTGATTCGGAACTATTATTTTTTGTCCAGATTTAGGTTAAATAAAACAAACCAAAAAAGCTCACACTCAGGACAGTAAAACAAAAATATCAGAGTTAAAAAAACAATGTTAAAATAATATATAATTTTAAACACTATATTCCACATTCAATGGTTATTAATGACCAAATATTCATTTTTTTCAGGTTTGTTTTCATGATGTCTCTGTTGTTTTTCTTATTAAAAAAACAAAAACAAAAAAATCCAAATTATTTTCCATTTATTCAGTAGTAAAAGGAAATTTCTTCATTTTATTATCATTATCTAGCATATGTCAGCATGAATTGTAATGTATTGCTATTTTTGGTTCAAAAAAATAAATCCAATAACAAATCTCTTTCAGGACCTTAAAGACAAAAATGCCCATTTGTAAAAAAGAAACAAAAAATAATAACTTATAATGTTGTACACTGATATTACTTTTTACTTCTAATGACAATATTTTTACCACTATCAGTCCTGATTATAACTGGCATGTAATCATTAACCCTCGTCTCGTCCTGCAGGTCAAAACTGACCCGTTTTAAAGTGTGGAAAAAATGTATTTTCACAGTGAAACTTCTAATGTCCACATTTTCAACATTTTGGGGAAATTTTTGAAAATTTTTTTGGTTAAAAAAAAAAATGTTAAGAATTTTTCTTAAGAACATTCACATAAAAATCAACCAAAATCCAGTGAATTTCGCTGGATTTTGGTTGATTTTTATGTGAATGTTCTTAAGAAAATATTAGAAGTTTTACTGATATATATGTAATCACTTTAGATATTTTTAGGATTTTTTTTGGAAGATTTTTACTCATTTTTTGAAAACATTTACAAGAATTTTGTTGTCAAATTTGGGGGGGGGGTTAAAAGTAAAACTTTTAAGGGAAACTTTGAAGGAATTATTGGAATTTTCTTCCTGAAGGTTTTGCAAATTTTCAGAAATTTGGGGAATTTTTTGCTGAATTTTTGGATTTTTTTCAGACGAGGAAACAATATTTTTTGGTGCCCGTAAATGAAGACAACAGGAGGATTAACTGGCAGGACTTTGACCCTTCAAATGCCAGTTTGTTTCCATAAAATTACTGTGTTTTGTGAAAAAAAAAACCACAAAAAACTAATATTTTTCATGCAATAAGTGGAAATTTTTACAGTCTGTATGATATGTGTAAAAATGACACATCAACACTGATTCTGATGCATTATTATTATTATTATTAAGTCACACTCAGGACACGATGAAAATGTAACTCCATAAAATGTCAAATATTGATGTTATTTTCCACTGTCAGGGACTCTGTTTAAAAACAATCCCACATCAGCGCTGATTTTCACCACTCTGAGTGTTCGGAACATTTATCCTGATATGAACCCGACTTCTTTCCTCCACCTGCTCTGCCTCTTTTTTCTCTCCTTCTCATCGTTTTCCATCACATCAGCACTTCTTCTTCCACTTTTTCTCTGCAGCACACCGGTGTGGATGAATGAAAAGACGGGCCGGTTGCCGTGGCAACAAGCCTGGTCCTCCTCCTGATGAAGCAGGATGCTGCAGGAGCCTCAGGTAGACATCAGGACTCTGCAGAACGCTGCCAGCGGTACAGCAGCAGAGTGAATATCCTGCCTGCTGTTCTCAGTGACGTCTCCACCGTCACTCAGTAAGAAGATTTAGCAAAGCCGAGGTCAGTCGGAGTCACCGTTAATCAGCAGGTGCAGCTGGAGCTACATTTAGACAATAAAACGGTTTCTTTTGACATCATCTAAAGGCAGAACTTATTTCTCCTCTTAGTTTGGAGCTGAGTTTGGTTTCTGTTCAAACACATTTGAGCTCCATTAAAAACCACAATTAAAATATTCTGTCACAGACCAGAGGATGATTCTGG
Organism: Amphiprion ocellaris; assembly: GCF_022539595.1. Classification (NCBI taxonomy): domain Eukaryota; kingdom Metazoa; phylum Chordata; class Actinopteri; family Pomacentridae; genus Amphiprion; species Amphiprion ocellaris. The sequence continues at coordinate 31,696,405 of NC_072785.1, read as the reverse complement.
TATCAAATGTTGGTTAAAATGTTCATTTTATTATCTAGGACTCGTTCTGACCAACCACCTATCACACAAGCTGATATGAGCCTTGAAAGTTTACCCAGAATGCATTTTTTTAAAGTTTTCTCCAGCTGGATATCATCACAGTCCCATCTCTGTGCTTCACTGTCAGGATAATGCCTTCACTGTGGTACTACTGGTCACAATTACACATAAAAATACTACAAAAAACACAAAGTCACCAATAAGAAATACACAAAACTAACCTTAAAGTTTACCCAGAATGCATTTTTTACACTTTCCTCTGGTGAATTATCAGAAAACAGAAGCACATCCACCGTACCAGTGATTGTTGATGTGACTCTAAACTGTTCACACCAGGATACATCCCATAATATTGATGCTCAATGTTGGTTAGAATGTTGACTGGAAAGGTTCTGAGGAATTCTAGACGGGCTTGAAGTAGATTGGATGATTTATAAATATTTTATACAAGTCTCAAGTGATTTTGAACCAATTTCTAGTAATTTTGTGTCATTTTTTAACTCATTGAAGGTTTTGAATAATTTTGAACATGTTGTTGTTATTCTGGTCAAGTTTTAGTCATTTTGGAAACGTTTCCAGGCATTTTGGACAATTTTTGTGTCTTTTGGATGAATTATTTAGCGTTTTGAGTCATTTTGGACACACAACCAAATGAACAGAAACCAGGTTCAGTGTTCAGACTGTGACTCCTGGATGGATTTAAACTGATCTGGGGTCGGTTTTTAGCAGAACTCAGATGCGTTTTTCCTTCTAAATGTCATGGTTCTATCTGCTGGACTGATGAAGTTCTGAGGCTCAGAAATGATGGAAAAAATCCATGAAAAAGTGATAAATCTGGACCCATAAAGAGCAACTGGACAGTTTTCAAGAAATTCAGAGAAATTTAAAGTAATTTTTAACAAATTTCGGGTCATTTTGGACAAACTATGAGTAATTTCACAACATTTTGAGTCATTTTGGTTAAATTTCAGTCATTCTGGTCTAAAGTTAGATCATTGTGGACCATTTTTGAGTAACTGGACAATTTTCAGTTGTGGACTATTTTATTAATAATTCTGAACAAACTATGAGTCATTTTGAAACATTTTTGAGTTGTTTTGGTCAAATTTCAATCATTTTGAACAGATTTTCCATAATTTTGGACAATTTTCAAGTCATTTTTGACAAATTGAACTTCACTCGAACCCTTGAATTTCCATCTGTATTTGCGGTTTTGTCCTCGTCTCCCTGAATCTCTAAATTGAGGTGTTTATCTGCTGGACTGATGAAGTTATGAGGCTCAAAAGTGATAAATCTGGACCCACTTCTACGGACTTCAAGGACCTGGAACTCTGGAAATATTCCCAGTATGAAGGTAGAACTCTGATCATTAATAAAGTTACTGGAGATGAAGAACCAGATGTTCTGAGGAGTTTAGGGGGTAAAACTTTTTCAGATTTGGTTGATTTTATCTTAAGTGACAGCTGGACATAGTAACAACGAATGGTATCTGCTGAATAAAATATATATATCAGCAGCCTTTCCTCCTAAAAATGACAAATATTTGACTTCACGGCTGAAAAACTGCAGCAGAGAGACAATTTTCATACTTTTAGAAATTCAATTAAAGACTTTTTAAGGAAAGCATTTGTGCGACTTTGCAACGGCTGCAGTTTAATGTGTAAAAGCTCGATGATTCAGCAGCTGACGGCTTCCAGCAGAGCTTCACTCAGACCGAACCGAGAACCTCGACATGAAGCACAGAAAGGCCGAGCGAGGATGTGTCCTATATCTGTCAGAGAGAGCGAGGATTACCTCCAGCTACTGCAATCTGGACAACACACACACACACACACACACACACACACACACACACACACACACACACACACACACACACACACACACACACACACACACACACAAACATGCACACACAGACTGTTCCTCTGTTCTTGTGAGGTCACGCCACATGTGAAGGATAAAACGGTCTGAAATAAGCAGCCAAAGGAACGTTTGTTGTCTGTTTTTCCAAACATGAACCATAAAACTGACCTCTGAAAGTTTCTATCAACGTCAGGACCACGGAGATCTATATATACACATATATACATATATGAAAACACACACACATATATAAAAAATGCATATATATACACACACATATATATGCATAAATTTAAAGAAATATATAGATAAAAATATATAAATACATATATATATTTATATATACACACACACATACACACACATACACACACACACACACACTCAGAGACACACACACACACACACACACACACACACACACACACACACACACACACACACACACACACACACACACACACACACACACACACACAGTTCTTCTCCACTCCTGAGGTCTCTTCACCTCTGGAATCCGACCAGCAGCAGAACAAACCAAACGTCCTCACAGCGACAGCAGTACTGAGCACGGTCAGGCCAGCTGTGAGTCACGTGACGCGTGTCATGTGACATCCTCGCAGCTCCCAGAGGACACGTGCAGGACGCCGACCGGGATTAAAGCCACTGAGATACAAAATCCAGCTTTCCTGGAATTATCAGCAGCCTGAGATGGAAACCGTCTGACAACCAGCTTCATTCACGCTTAAATCTTATTTATTCTTTTAATATTTCATCAGTTTATCTCTGGAACACTCACAATAATCTACATGTTTGAGTTTTTCAGGTTATTTCTTCTATATTTGTGTCTTTTCAGCAGTTTCCATCTTCTTAACCTCCTTTCAGATATGAATATGGAGCAGTGCTGCTTCCTCAGGCTGTCGTTCATTCATTAGATTTTTAATGTGTTTATTCATTCAGACTGCAGCAGAAACACTCAGCAGAACCATGTCAGGTGTAAAGTCCTGCCCTGGCTTCACCTTCATCCCAACCGACCTGAAGAAAAGCAGCAGGAACGATGAGTGCATCAATATTTCTGTCATATTTGTGTCGGCGTTTACTGAATAAAACATGAAGATCTATAACCTTCTCCACCCTGTAGGTCTCTGTACCACACGCTGTTACGCCATTTTCACAAAGCTGTCGAGCATTTCCACATTATTCCTCTCAACTCTGAGCACTTTCTGGACATTGTTTTTTTTTTTTTTTTTTACTATACTATATATTATACTGACCAGATGATACACTGCCTGCAGTTCAACTGAAAACTCCATTTCTTTAACGTTTTTTTTTAAAAAACAGAATCTGATGCAAATGCATCATTTTCGACATTTTGACAGCGATTTGTGATAAAGTATGACAATTTTAACCCTCATGTCATCCTGCGAGTCAAAATTGACCCATTCTAAAGTTTGAAAATGTGGATTTTTATGTGAATGTTCAGAAGAGAATATTAGAAGTTTTACTGATATATATGGAATCACTTTAGATATTTTTAGGATTTCTTTTGGAAGATTTTTACTTATTTTTTGAGATTATTTACAAGGATTTTTTGCCAAATTTGGGGGATTTTTTTTTTTTTTTAAATAAAACTTTTAAGGGAAACTTTTAAGGAATTATTGGAATTTTCTTCCTGAAGGTTCTGCAAATTTTCAGAAATTTGGGGATTTTTTTGCTGAATTTTTGGATTTTTTTTCAGACAAGGAAACAGTATTTTTTGGTGCCCGTAAATGAGGACAACAGGAGGGTTAAGTTTCAGACGGAACGTTACATCACAGATGATTACTTCAGGAACAGTTCGAAATCCAACAATTCTTGCAAACTCGAAACAATTTTCCTTAACTGTAATCAGTAACGTTATGGATTAGTACACCAGGTCCTCGGTTTACGACGTCCTCAACCTTCATGGTTACTTCACCTTCGCCCATAAATTTATTAAGAAAGTCTTGTTCCATCATTCCGATGTACAACATTTGCGACATTAAAACAAATTTTGCGGGAGAACTAGTTGGTGAGCGGAGCGAACAAATACATCGTCACGCTGTGCTATACGAGGAAGATGGCTTTGTTTACATTCGGCAGTTGTACCTCACAGTATGTGAGTTCTGACTTACGGCGAAAATCGCGTTACGTTGCGCCGTAGGAACAGAATTCCGATGTAAGTCGAGGACCCCCTGTAGTTGATTAATTGTTGGCAGAATTCTAAATGCTACTGATTTGTAACATTTCCTGCAGAAATAGCCTTTTTGTATTTGCTCCTCAGGTATAAGAACACAGTCCTAATCAACTACAGCTCATCCTGAATAAATGAGCTCTGGTTGGAGGTCATTAACCTCCTCAGAAGTCTTTGTCATGGTGCCTGCTGCTAGCTAAACTCCCACAATGCTCTCTGCTTGCCAACATGAACTGCAGTCTGAGTGACGCCTCTTCTGGTCTATACCGTCAAGGCCGCAGTTTTTAGATATTCAGACTTGAAATTTGTCTAAAATATTACAAAATTTGTAGAATAATGACTCCAAATAGACTTAAGAATTGTTTAAAGTGACTCAAAATTGGCCTAAATGTCAATAATGGATGATTATTTGCCCTTGAAAATGGAAAAAAAAATCATTTTCAATCTAAAAATACAGTGTTTGAGTAAAATTTGCTGTAAAATCTGTTCAAAATGACTTAAAAGTAGTCCTGAACTACTTGAAACCAATATAAAATGTGTAAAAGTTGTCCAAAATGACTTGAAATCTGTCTGATATTTGTAATAAAAACTCTCAGAATGACTCTAAATTGTCCAAAATCACAATAATTATGAATTATCTGCCCATATTTTCTACTAAAATACAGTCTTTGGTCGACATTTCACCAATTTTTGAGGCTCTAACATCAGTAGAATCTGATGTGAGGAGAGACAAGGTTTCATTTTTTGGGTTATCAATCAATAATTGATTCGTTAAGAGAAATAACATATTTCTAAATGCTGATAGAGATACTTTAATCATGAACACCTGACTACTACTTAAGAAATGGTTTGGTCAGATTGGCCACTCAGGTATAAGAACATAATCCTAGTAGACTGTGACTTTTCTTGAATACGTAAGCTTTGGTTGGAGGTCATTAACCACCACAGAAGTCTTGGTAATGGTGCCCGTTGCTAGATAAACTCCCACAACGCTCTCTGCTTTAACATGAACTGTAGTGAACTCTTCTGGTCTCTACAGTATTAAACAGGAAGAGGCCCCATCTGGTGGAATCATCAGGTATTGCAGCTGATCTTTAGCTATCATCAAATTCTGCAGGTAGCGCTGTTTCTAAAAACAAGGCGCCCTAGATATGAGGGGGTTAGAAGCAGGGCGGTCTAACCCACAAAACATCCGAACTGAGTTTTATATAATTTCTGCAATATTTTATGGTCTGGAGTATCAGAGTGGTAGAACCCCCAACCCAAAAACAGCGTTACAGTGGAGCTTCCAATGTTAGACCACTCTGGAAAACACTGAACTTTGAACTAATTTTTCTCAAAAACTACAGAAAGTGGATCAGACCACTCCAAAGCGTTCAAGACTCTTTGAGTAACTACACTGTAAACACAGCAAACTATCTGCAATTTTTCAAGTCACTAAACAGGGAGCGGCTTCTCCTGGTGGAACAACCAGGAACTACAGCTGATTCTACAACACATTTTCTGACAAGCATGTCCTTCATCTTCTGCCTTATTTGTTAATATATTTTTAAATGGTTAAATTATTCACAGCAATTAATTGATTAATTATTACCTAGTCTACTTGATACTACTGCTTTCCTCACTGTTAAAGACTAACTTCTTAAAATTCAAGGCCAGGTCCACCAATCTCATCCCGACAGATAATAAAAGTGACAGCAGTGATAGAAACTCCACTAGAAAACCAGGAACTAGAGTAGAGCCTCCATGAAGCCTCCTCCAGTCGATGTATTGGACTGTAAACAGAATCATGTCCTCACTACTTGATTAAAACCAGCAAACACAGAGCTGCTGTGGTGGTTTAATCTGAATATTTCCTGCATCATAAACTCCTGACACCAGTTTTACTGCTTCATTAAAGTTTATCAGCTGAAACAAACAGAACAAAGACTCCACTTGTCTTGTGTTTTGTCACATTTACGACTTCAGACACTAAAAACTTTGAGGGAAACACTCACAATAACTAGAAAAGCACTCAGAGAGTGCAGTCCTCCTCCAGGCTGTTCATTCCCCCATATGTCAGAAATGCAGCATTTCTTTATTAGTTATTGATGATCAGAAATCATGGCAACATAGAATGTGTCCATTTAATAAAGATTTACTCACAAGCAAAATGACTTTGCGCTGAGCAAAGGTGTGTGTTCTGCATGTGTACGTTATGTACGGATACCGAATCACATGACCTAAATATGTAGCAGGCGGCGGGAACTGATGGGACTCAGAAACACCCCCACAATTTAATCACTTGTTCCTTGGATCATTTCTGACAGATAAGTCCTGATAAGTCCTCAGTGGTGGATTTGTAGTAGGATCACAATCATGTGAACGTCAGCAGGCAGCTGACGTAGTGTTCACTTGTTGTCATGGTTACAGTGACGCCATGCCGCTATCTGGCAATGATACAGAAATCTTTAACAACTCTGAGTCCGTTTTTGAGTAATGTTGCGAACAGACAGACGGACGGACAAACCAACGACCATCGTCATAATTTGCTCAATCTCCGTAATATCCACTGGACTTTATTAATTTTAATGGTTAAGCTCATGTCTGTGGAGATTCTCGGTTATTCAGGTCATGGTAATCATAGGAGCTTCAGTAGAAACCAATTTGACATCTCTGTCCAGTGGGTTTCTACTAAAGCTCCTACAAGAATGGTTCAGAAAAGTCTGTTTTTGAGTGATATTGCTAACAGACAAACCAACGCCGATTGCCACATAACTCCATCACGTTCCTTGGCGAAGTTAAAAAACACCCACATTTTAGACCATCTTGATCTAGAACTAACTCTGAGTGTGTCTGTGGTACCGACCTGCCGGATGCCCAGTCTGTAGGCCAGGATTCGGTCCACGGCGTTCGGCTCCATCTGAGTCCACTGCAGCTTGAAGCCGTAAACTCGAGGCCGGTTCTGCCACAGAGCGCTGTAGGTGTCGTAGTAGAACTCTGGAGCGTAGGCCTTACCTGGGGAGACGCGGGGGTCAGAGGTCATAGAGGGGTCAAACTGAGGTTACATAGAGGTCAAACAGATTTTAGAGGTAGCCAGGGGTCAAGCAAAGGTCACACAGAGGTCAACCAGGGGTCACACAGATGTTAAGGGTCTCACAGAGGTCACACAGATGTACAAAGGTCACACAGGTGTTGGCCATCACACAAGGGTCAGGTTTTACAGGTTTTATAGGTTGAACAGAGGTCATACAGAGGTCATATACATGTTACAGGTAATACAGAGGTCGCAAATGGGTCAAGCAGCGGTTATACAGATACTAGAGATCAATTAGAAGTCATACAAAGGTCACACAGAGGTCAGAGGTCACACAGGAATCATACAGAAGTCAAACTGGGGTTGTACAGATGTTAGAGGTTAAACAGAGGTCTTACAAAGGTCAGGCAGAGGTCATACAGGGTCACACAGGGGTCAGACAGGGGTTATACAGATGTTAGAGGTCAGACAAAGGTCATCCAGAAGTCAAACAGGTGTTAATTGTCACACAGGGGTCATATAGAGGTCACACGGATGTTAAAGGTCAAACAGAGGCCAGGCTAAGGTCATACAGAGGTCATCTAGAGGTCACACAGAGGTCAAGCAGGTGTCAGACGCAATTCTAGGTCACTTTTTAAATTGAAACTATTCCTGAATATAAACAAGAGCAAACACTTGTTCCTACAGTCAGTTATTGTGGACGACATATTTTACATATTAACACTGTGAGTGGTCAAAACATGTGGAATAATTATCTCAGTATCTGGTTGGATCAAAAACTCACATTTAAATTTCACATTCTCACATTTATCAGCAATGAAAAATCGGGTATTTGTCCACAAACAGAGCTAACATTAATATATTCTGCAGAAAGTGAATGAATGATCCATGTTCTTGTCCGTCTTAGATTATGTCATTATTGTATGAAAATGCTGACTGATTATCTGTACAGGAAGATGTGACAGTAGTTTATTTTTATTGATAAGGCACTGAACGGAGATATTCAACAGGCTGATGCCTCAAGTCCTGCAGTCAACACTGCATTTCTCATTTTTATTCCTGTAGCTCCAGCAAACATTGAAACTGAACACAACCGTACTGTAGGTAAATAAAAAGCCATGATCACAAATTACTGAGCTGTTTTAACTGTGTTTATTTTCTGTTCATTATCGCCCTATTTATTCTGTTTTGATTGTACTCTTGACATCACTAAAAACGAGATCATGGCCTCAATGAGTCCTCCAGATTTAAATAAAGGTTAAATGAAAGCCAAGCTGTTAAAGTGATGCTAGATGTCTGAGCTAAAGGTCCCACGCTGTAACACTTCTCAGCAAATTAACGAAAGTCTCTCGTGTCCCAACGGGGCGTCAGTTGGAAAAGATCTGCCAGGAAGATTTCCCAATGACTCCACAACTCCTGGTTACAGTCTGGTTCTGAACAGGCTGGAATTTTACATTTCATTTCTTTATTTGGACGGGGGGCTGCTCAGTGGCTCGGTGGTTGGTGCTGTCGCCTTGCAGCTGGAAGGTCCCTGGTTCTTGTCCGGACCTTCCCGGGATCTTTCTGCACGGAGTTTCCATGTTCTCCCTGTACGTGTGTGGGTTTTGTCAGGGTTCTCTGGCTTCCAAAAACATGCTGAGGTTAACTGTTAAGTCTAAATTGTCCGTAGGTGTGAATGTGTGTGATTGTTTGTCCGTATATAAAGCCCTAACCAGCCTAGTTCAACCTTCACCCTAAGTTAGGTGGGACAGACTCCAGCCCCCTGCGACCCTAATGAGGATTAAGTGATGTATAGATAATGGATGGATGGATATGTACGGACGGGACAGTGCATATTAATGAATGTACAGTCTCATATGTTCACACAAGCCTGCCATAAATAAGCTGGAATTAGCTCAAGGCTAATTTCCATCCGTTGTCCCAAACAAAAAGGAGAACATAAAGGGTGACAAACGTATAAAAATAATATAGTAACACAAAGACAATGATGATAAATGAATTCTGGCGTGTTAAACCAACCCTAAAGTGCTGTTATTTTAGTAAAGCAGAGCCTGTCATAAAGCCTTTATGGTTAAAGTGTCTGTTTTTAAAGTGCCTGATTGTTAATCAGCCATGCCTTATACTGTCTCTTACAACTGACAAAGGTGAGGCTTTCTCTGATAGCTATGGATAAAGTATTCCAGTTTGGGAAACCTTTAATAGAGAATCTGTGCAAAGGAGGACTAATAAATCCGGTCCCTGGTGGCTGACTTTGTATTAGTTATTATTTCTCTTTTGGATAAAATCCCCCAGGGGCGCTGGGGCCATCCCATTCATACACTTATACACGGCCTGTCCAAAAAAAAGTCTCCACCTGGATTTAACTAAGCAAATAGGTAAGAACATTCCATTGGATAATTACTGCAGTGATGACAACAACTTCTTTAACTCTAGCTGATGCAGTGAGGAGCTTCTCATTTCTTCAACAACCATGTTGGAAGACATATCCTGTGGTCATGGAAAGGATGTTAATCTGTCTCAGAAGGCTCAAATTATTGGCCTGCATCAAGCGAAGAAAACAACTAAGGAGATGAAATGACTAAAATCAGGTTAAGAACCGTCCAATGCATCAATAAAACCTGAAGGATAGTGGAGAACCATCATCTTCCAGGAACAAATGTGGTCTGAACAAATTTTACATGATCGCAGGAAATCAACAGTAGAACTCATGGCTAAGTTTAATAGTGAAAGTAAGAACATTTCCACACGTACAATGTGAAGGGAACTCAAAGGATTGGGACTAAACAGCTGTAGCGCTAAGAAAACCACTGATCAGTGAGGCTAATCGGGAAAAAAAGGCTTCAATTTGCTATGGAGCATAGAGATTGGACTCTGGAGCAATGGAAGAAGGTCATGTGGTCTGATGAGTCCAGATTTACCCTGTTCCAAAGTGATGGGGGCATCAGGGTAAGAAGAGAGGCAGATGAAGTGATGAACTCATCATGGCTAGTACCTACCAGCCTGTGGGGGTTAGAGTTATGATCTGGGGTTGGTCAGGTTCAGCAACGTTATGTTCCCAAAGAATGAGGTCAGCTGATACCTGAAGATACTGAATGACCAGGTCTTTCCATTAGTGGAGGTTTTCTTCCCTGATAGCATGGGCATGTTCCAAGATGACGATGCCAGGATTCATGGGCTCACGTTGAGAATGAGTGGATCCGGGAGCATGAGATGGATCAGACCTCAGCCCCACTGAGTATTTGGGATGTTCTGGAGAAGACTTTGTCCGACTCTCCCATCATCAATAAAAGATCTTGTTAGAAAATTATTTCAACTCTGGATAGAAATAAATGCTGTGACATTGCAGAAGCTTATCAAAACAATGCCACAGGGAATGTTTCGTACTCAAAGCTGAAGGCAGCCCAACAGAGTATTAGAGTGTACAACTTTTTTTTTTTTTTTTGGACGGGCAGTATATAATAAGCAAGCTTTCCAAGAGTGAAGATCACAGCATCATCCGCATACATCAGCACATTAAGCCCCAGACAGATCATTAATATATAATGAAAATAATATGTAGCTGAGCCTCTGCTGGCCACGCCCACTTCAGGAAGAAGACTCTCTGTGTCTGTGACTGAAAAAACTGTTGATATGAAAGAGTGCGTGACAGCAGGACTTTCCATCTTCTAACTTTAACTCTGAGAATTATTTTGCAAGAATATTTCTCTGAATTCTCAGCACAGTTGTTTTTAACTCCTGTTGGTTTTCAGACAACGTTATAAAATCAGGATTTTAAATAAAGTGGCTGCTGAATTCCAGTCACTGTTTCATCCTCGTTCTGCTGTCTGACAACAGAAACATCTGTAATGAGAACAGCTGTTATTGTGCGTTCAGCTGTATTAAAATAACAGATGGAAACAGCAGCTGAGTTTAGGTTGTACATGAAAACACAATAACTCACACAGTCCTTGTTTACTGGTTTAAATTAACGTTTCCGCAGAGCTCTGGGCTGTGGGCAGACCATCAAAGCTAACGTTAGCCACATTAGGTGCACAACATGCTAACATTGAGGATTTTCTGATTGAATAAAAGACAAACATTTTCAGGAACCACAAAGTGAAGCACAGCAGTTTTTTACTGAAGCTCAGTTCAGATTTTCACTGATGATTTCAGACTTGTTGCCTCTGAACGGAGGGACTGCACTAGTTAGCAAAAATAGAGGTGAGTAGTCGTTAGCAAAGCTATTCTGACTGCTGATTAGATAATCACAGTGTTTAACTTTGCTGAGATCTTCACTGCAGATGGTGAAATTACCCAAACCCTCAGGACTGTCGTGGGATTTCTTTTCATTTAATACAGTTTCTGTGCAGAGGAATATGGGGTATAAAACGTGCTTAAAGTAGTTTGAATGAATTTGGAGCCACTTCAGATTCATTCCAAGTAAAAAAGAGACATGCAGAGTAATGCAGGATTTATTTTATGGTACACTGATGGTCCTCTCACAGTCAGACTGCAGCCAATCATGCTCCAGAGTTTCATCTAATCTGAGAGGATTCTCTTCCCAGACTATGGACTTTGAGGTCTCATGTCTCTGAGCTCCTGTTGGGTTGTGATGCTGTAAATGACTGATGTGATGTAATGTGACATGTTCCTGGCAGGGTCTCCCTTATGAATGAGATAAAGTATCTCAGAGGCTTCCAGCTAAAATAAAGGTTAGCGGATTAAATGAAGGGGAATCTTTTCACAGACTGATGGTGTGAAGAACAACCAAAGCGTCTGGCGACTCGTCAGGTTAGAGTTTACTGTCACGGTTTGATGCTTCACTTCTGTCACTTTTATTCCAAAGCTTTGCTGTCGTCTCATTGGCTGCGGCGAGATGAAGGAGGTTTAAAATGCCACCGACATGTTCACACCTGATTAACAACACTAACTTCACCTCTGCAAATGACAAGTCGACATAATCACCGTCATTTTGCATCAGCTCTCCATCCTCAGCTTACAACCCCCTCTTTAAATGGGTTCTGCTGCCTCCTGCAGAACGCTGCTCGCCGGCCGGCCCTGATAAGAGGCTTAACGGGGCGGCGGGTTTTACAGGAAGTCTAACAGCGCTGACAGGGCGTCTCTGCAGGGGCGCTTTCATCAGGAGAGGACGGAGATACGAGGCGACTCAGTCAGGGCCGAGAGACTGAAACTCCGTCTGAGAGTCAATGAAGACTCTAGTTTACATCAGAGACTCAACCTGGTCTGAAGAACCGATGTACTTCTGTCTGCAATCAATCTGATGCGAGTCAGCCAGAGACGACTCGAAAAACTACAGGTGGCAAGTCAACAAAAGATACGGATCGGGGCAAGTTCTAGTCATTTCTTAAGAAACAGAGGACACATCAGAGTCAAGTTTAATTATCTTAAGTTCTGTTAACATGTTAGAAGTCAGAAGTATTTAGTCCTTTCTCTCAAGTCATTTAATAGAAGTTCTAGTCATTTGTCAAGAACCTGAAGACATGTCAGAGTCAAGTCTTGTCTCAGTTCTTTTTGAAAAAAGACAGAAGTCAAAAGTTCTTTACCTCAAGTCATTTAGGGGATGTTCTAGTCATTCTCAAGAAACTGAGGACATGTTAAAGTCAAGACTACAATCTTTCAAGGCAAGTCAACCAAGTCAATCATTCAAGATAAGTCCAAGTCAAGTCTTTTCCAAGACAAGTATAAATAAAGTCTTAAGTCATCTGGGGTAAGTTCTAGTCATCCCTCAAGAAACTGAAGACATGTCCAGTTAAAATCTAGATAAACAATTAAGACTCATCATCATGCACTGTGAAACAAGTCATAAGTTGAGTTTGGTAAAAGATGAATTAAGACTCATCAATGACAAGTCCTACACAAGTTTCAAGTCTTCCGAGACAAACTGAGGTGAATTCACAAGTCATTCAAGGCAAATTTAATTTAAGTCTCATCAAGTCCAAATGAAGCCTCAAGTCACTCACAACAAGACACATTCAAGTTTTCATGCAGACTTGGACACAGCTCCAAGTCAGTCTAAAATCTTTCGAAACAAGTCAAACCAAGCCACTGGATGCTCAAGAAAAGCTTAGGTCTTGTTCAAGACCAGTCCAAATTAAGTCACAAATAATTTACAAAAACACCAACTCAAGTCTTAAACAGTCCGACTCAGTGCTTCAACAAACACTCAGTCCTGGCCTGATTTCAGTACGTTTGATACAACTCTTTGTCGCTTTGCTCCTTTACCAGCTAAACTCCCACAATGCTCTGCTCGCCAACACTAAAGTGACGTGTCCTCTGGTCACCACAGTATCAAGCAGTAAAGGTACTACTAACCCGGTACGACAGCTAATAAATAATACTATAAGTTTGTATTATTTTTGGAAAATGGTCCTTGGTGTCAAGTTTCGTTAAATTTTGGATTCCCTCATTAAATTTTTGTGACCTTAAATCTGTTTCGTCACAATATTTGATTTAAGTTGCAATTAGGTCTTGAGCAATTTGAAATAGCTCCAAGTCCATTCACAAGTCTTCTGACATGAGTAAAACCAAGTCACAGAGCACTTTCTAGTCACATTTCAAGAAACAACACACGTCCAAGTCATTTTGCCTCAAGTCACTTGATATGACTCAAAATCAAGTCTCATCATCTCAAGTCATTTGAGACAAGTTTCAAGTCATGTGTCAGGTCTAATGAAAGACATGCCTAAATAAAGTTTCATTTCAGACAAGTCTTTTTGGACAATCTGAAGTCAATTCATAATCCATTCAAAACAAGTCAAGCCTAAGTCCCAAGTAATTCACACCAAGACCTACTCAAGTCTCAATAAATTTGACACAGGTCAAAGTCAAGTCTGGAGTCTTTTGAGACAAAATAAAGTTTTGTCTCAAATAAGTTTAAAGTCTAAAGTTATTTGTCTTAAGTGATTTGGGGAATGTTCTAGTCATTTGTTAAGAAACTGAAGGCACATCGAAGTTAAATCTAGTTGCCTCAAGTCACTAAATATGGCTCAAAATCAAGTCTCATCATCCCAAGTTGATTGATGCAAGTTAAGTCTTGTTAAAGAAAAGCCAAATTAATACACAAATCCAGATTAAGTCGTGAGCCTATTGAGGTTTCAAGCAACATAGGACAAGTCCAAATCAGGTCTTAATTACATTCCAAGTAATTTACAACTAGACTTGCTCAAGTCTCAACCAGTTTGACACAGGTCAAAGTCAAGTCTTGAGTCTCTTGAGACAAAGTGAAGCCTTGTCTCTAGTAAGTTGACGAAAAGTCTAAAGTTATTTGTCTAAAGTATTTTGGGGAAAGTTCTAGTTATGTGTTAAGAAACTGAAGGCACATCCAAGTTAAATCTAGTTACCTCAAGTCACAAAATATGACTCAAAATCAAGTCTCGTCATCTCAAGTTGTTTGATGCAAGTTAAATCTTGCCAAAGATAAGCCAAACTAATACACAACTCTAGATTAAGTGGCAAGTCCGACTCAGGTCAAATGCAACATAGGACAAGTCCAAGACAGGTCTAAATTAGGTCCCAAGTAATTTACAACAAGACCTGGTCAAGTCTCAACCAATTTGACACAGGTTCAAGTCAAGCACCAAGTATTTTAATACAAGGGGAAGTCAATTCACAAGTTCTTTCCGACAAGTTTATCTTAAGTCTTGTCCAACAGAAGCCTGAATTAAGTCCCAAGGAATCTACAGCCAGAACTATTTCAACCTCAAACAGTTTGACAAATATCCAAGTCAAGTGACAAGTCATTCAAGACAAGTCTGAGGCAACTCTTGTCCGAGAACAGCAACACTGAAGTAAGAAAAGACGTTTGTTGTTGTTAAACCAACCACCATTAAGTCCAGCGCAGCATTTTTCAGAGCTGCTCTTATATATCTACCCTGTAGCAGGAATTAAAACTCAGCAACGTTCAGAGTAAAGGGACAGAAACACTCAGAAAACAGCAGGACGACCTTTTAAATATTAAATCTACAGTGTCAGAAATGCACATGAAGAAGCAGAAGGGCAAACAAAAGATCAAGCTATGTTTTTGTTCCCGGCAACCTGCAAAGTTCCAACATGTACTTGAGATGTTTGTTCGACTTTCAGTGTTAATCTGTCAGAGCTGCACTAAGTGAACAACAGAGGAGGCAGCAGGTTCTAAAGGCAGGAAGCTTCTAATGTTCCCATCGGGAGAACGCTGTTTGTTGTCAGAGAGGCTACAGATGTGTGAGAGGATGGAAAGGTTTCCTGAAACTCTGGCACATTATTTATGACGCCTTCCACCTCCCCGAGGACACTCAGTGATCCGCTGCTTCTGTTTGCAGGATTTACAGATGAGATAAACCATAATTAAGCGTCATTTGCAGCATGTAAACAGCTAATGTTCCCCAACAGAACTAGGACCAGCTGCAGTAGCAACAATGTTTCAGGGAACTGAGAGGAACAAACCTGGAATTGGTTTAGAATCTGTCACTGCAGCTCTCAGGTCTGAAAAATAAAAGCTCAACCTTTACTGGACACGTCGCAAGTCAACACAAGTCTTTCAAGACAAGTCAAAAGTCGAGTGTAAAGTCACAAATCACATCCAGAGAAAGAGTTTTAGATCTTTTGATGTGTTTTCAGGACATAATTTGGACTTGATTTATACTCGACTTGACTTGTGACTTCTTTCAAATTTCCTGAGATGACAAGAACTGACTATGAGTCTTATCAAGGGACTTGAGACAACTAGACTACACTTGGACGTATCCACAGTTTCTTGGAAAAATGACACGAACTTGCCGCAAATGACTTGAGACCTAATTTGTGCTTGTCTTAGAGAAGAGTTGACTGGGACCTGTCCTGAAAAATTGGTGAATCGGTTTAACTAGTCTCTAATGAATATAGACTTGGTGACTGTGTCAAGACTTGTGTAGGTCTTACTGTGAATTACTTGGGACTTCATTCAGACTTCTCTTAGTCAAGACTAGACTTGGAGTTGCCTTGAATGACTTGTGAATGTACTTAGCCTTGTCTCAAAAAACATCATAAATGAGACTTCAGAGACCAAAAAGGACTTGTTGTAAATTACTTACTCACTGACCTACATCTCAAGTTATTTGAGACAAGTCTTATGTCTAGTCAAGTCTAATGAAAGGGTCAGTCTCAGGTCTTCTAAGACAAGTGAAAGTCAGTTGACAAGACATTTAAGACAAGTCCATGTCTTGTTCAAGACAAGACAAATTAAGAAAAGTCCGAATCAAATGCAAGTTCAAAACAAATCCAAGTCATGTCTAGTCCAAAACAAGTCCAGATTAAGTCCCAAGTAATTGACAACAAGATCTGTGTGACACAGATCCAATTCCACTCATAAGTCTTTTAAGGCAAATCAAACCGAGTCACCAATTATTCAAGACAAGTCCATGTCAAGCTTTGTCCAAGACTTTAACAAGAGTTTAAATAATTGTAAAGATAACTTGGGGCAAGTTCTAATCATTTGTTACAAAACCTTGGGCATGTCCAAGCCAGGGCCAGTTGTCTCACATCATGTCTGACTCATAATCAAGTCTTCTCATGTCAACTTATTCAAGATGAGTCAAAAGACACGAGTCAAACACGTAGGTTTTAATTTATGACAATCCAGAGTCAAGTCTCAAGTCTTTTGAGACAAGTTGAAATAATTTCACAAGTCATACAAAACATGTTCAAGTCTTTTAAAGACAAGTCCAAATTAAGTCTAAAGTAATTTATGACAAGACCTACTCACATCTCAGCCAATTTTACACAGGTCCAAGTCAATTCACAAGTGATTGGAGAGAAGCCAAATGAAAACAGCTCAAGATTAAGTGTCAGGTACATGGGGTCTTTGGTTTATGACATCCTCAACCTACAGCGTTTCGTTGTTATGTCAGAACTGGTTACGTGGAACTAGTTGGCAAGTGGAGCGGATGAATACATTGTCACACTGCGCTATAAGACGGCTTTGTTTACACACCTGGGATTGTGCTTCATTTGCTAGCTTGTAACTTCATTGGTATTCATGACTTTTCCGAAGAACTGATCAATGTCATGATGCACGTAGTGGCTTTGTTTACATTTTCGCCGGAGTTCTGACTTACAGTGAAAATCGACTTACGTTGATCCGTAGGAACGCAACTCCAACGTAAGTCAAGGACCCCCTGTAATTTACAACAAGTCCTAATAAAGTCACAAGCAATTCAAGTCTCATTTATAGCAAGTCCTCGGCAAATCTCATCCAAGTCAAACTAAATCAATATACATCTCCAGATTAGGTCAGAAGTAAATTATAACCATTCCTAATCAAGTCGAAAGCAAATCAAAACAAGCCCAAGTCAAGACTTGTCCAAGAGAGACTTTAATTAATTTCCAAGTGATTTACAACTACATCTGCCCAAGTTTTCAGTAATTTGACACAAGTCTGAGTCATTACTTAAGTCTTTCAAGACAAGCTGAAGCCAAGGAACTGTGGACAAATCCAAGTCAGGTCTACTTGCCTAAAGTCACTGATTTACTATGAGTCATAGTCACATCATGTCAAATCCTTTGAGACAAATTCAAGTCTAGTCCTGTCACACGTCATTTTAAACAAGTCAGAGTCAAGTCTAAAGTATTTCAAGACAGGTACAAGTCAAGTCTAATCATCTTATCCAAATTACTTTATCTAAGTAAAGTACTGACATCAAGTAAATACAAGTCCAAGTTGAATGTTGTATTTGACATGTCTCAAGTCATAAAACGAGTTGTGTTCATGGCTTAAGTCTAGTCCACTTCATGCACAGATCTATTAAATCTAAAAACAATGACTTGAATCTCACCTGTGACCAGGAAGGTGCAGCGCCCCGCCCCCGCCTCATTGGTGATGTCACAGGTGTACTCGCCGTATCCTTCCCGGTTCAGGGCTCTGACGTGGTAGTTCGTGTCGTCCTTCTGGTCGCTGAACTGTCCGACGGTCAGCAGCCGAGTGCCGAGTTTCCACTCGTATCTCAGGAGTCGAGCCGGATGAGCTCGCAGCAGGCGGCAGGTGAGGCTGAACGCCCGGCCGAGTGCCTGACGGATCTCCGTGTACACCGGCTCCACGACCGGAGGAACTGCAGGGTGGAGGAAAGACATGAGACTAGTCAGCCGGAGACAACTCGAAAAACTACAGATGGCAAGTCAACAAAAGATACTGATCGGGGAAAGTTCTAGTAATTTCTTAATCAACAGAGGACACATCAGATTCAAATTTAGTTACTTTAAGTTTTTCTAACAAGCCAGAAGTATAAAGCCTTCAGTTCTTTAGGGGAAGTTCTAGTCATTTGTGAAGAACCTGGAGAGATGTCAAAGTCAAGTCTTGTCTTAACTCTTTTTGAAATGTCAGAAACCAAAAGTTCTTTAAATTAAGTCCTTTAGGGGATGCTCTAGTCATTCTCAAGAAACTGAGGACATGTCAAAGTCAAGTTTACAATCTTTCAAGGCAAGTCAGATCAACTCAATTATTCAAGATAAGTCGAAGTCAAGTTTTTTCAAAGAGAAGTACAAATGAAGTCTTAAGTCATCTGGGATGAGTTCTAGTCATTCCCCAAGAAACTGAGGACTCGTCCAGTTAAAATCTAGATAAACAATTAAGACTCATAATCATGTATTGTGAAACAAGTCATAAATTGAGTTTGGTAACAGACAAATTGAGCCTGATCAATGACAAGTCCTACATAAGTTTCAAGTCTTCTCAGACAAGTCAAACCAAGTCTCAAGTCATTTTGGACAGATTCTAGTCATTTCTCAAGAAACTCAGGACACGTCAAGGTCAAGTCTGGTTGCCTCAAGGCACTTGTTATGACTCAAAGTCAAGTCTTGTCATCTCAACTAATTCAAGACAAGTCACACGTCAAGGTCAAGTCTTTTGAGACACGCAAATGTGAATTCACAAGTCATTCAAGACAAGTTAAAGTCATGTCTCAAGTAATTAACAATAAGATTTCTTATAGCAAATGTTCTGACTCCCGATCTTTAAATCTCTCACAGAAATACAAGAACTAGCATTTTAAAGTGATTTTGGGCTAAATTTGAGTCATTTTGGTGAATTTTCAAAACCTTTTGAACAATTTTCAACTAATTTTGTACAAGGTATTCTCATTTTGGACATTTTTTGAGTAGTTCTGGACGCAGTTTGAGTCGTTTTTGGCAAAATTGTAATCATTTAAATCATTAAGTTTTGAGCCTTTTTGGTCAAGTATTTGTCATTTCAGAACATTTTTGAGTGACTTTTGTCAAATATGAGGTCATTTCAGAGAAGTTTCAAGACATTTTGGATACATTTTAAGTAATCTTGAGCAATTTGACTGATTTTGTTCGTAATTCTGGACAACTTTTCCAAATTTTTGACAATTTTTCAGTGATATGGGATATGGTTTGAGTCATTTCAGAGAAAATTTGTCATGTTTCCCAATAGGTTCTTCTTAGATGTAAGATAATGTTTGGTATAACAATGTTTGATAATATTGTTAGAACATTAAATCCAAATGTCCTAACATGGACCCTCAGATCAGTAATGGTTCTTGGCTCTTTGGAAGGATGATGATTAATTCAGAAGCAGGAGGAGGAACTGCCAACCAAATCAAAGTTTAAAAGCAGGTCATTTATTTTATTCATATTTAAAACTCTGCTTGGCTTTTTAATTTAAGCACGAATCCAATCCAACTCTTCAACTTCAGTTTTACCCCAAAACCAACAAAAAAAACACTCGAGCTGCTCTTTAAATATCAGTCATCTCACTTTAAAACGCTGCCCAGTCCCCATAAGGACACGATTCTCACTAACTCGTCCCCCGTAAAGCTGTCCTCACAGCACGAGTAATCTGATTACATGCTGGAGGTTATGGAGATAAAGGTCGCCGGTTCGTCTCGAGCCCCCGGAAATGTTTCCAGGATCCTCCTCCTGCGAGGGAATCGGTCCAGGAACACGGAAAGGTCAGACGCCGACAGCGACCTTCAGCCGAGCGTTCCTAACCCCCGCTGTGAATTCCCAGAATGCACCGCTGCTGAACTCTGCTCTTTTCCGTGCTGAGAACTTTCATCATGTGAAGTTTTTGTGAGCTGCAGTAGCTCCTGAATAATTGAATCTACACGATGATATGATTCAGGAAAATGATCTAATTTAAGAACAGCTGCTCTGCTGAAGGTCCCCAAAACGTGGTCCAGGGACCTCCAGGGGCCCTGAAGGAACATCAGGAGGTCTGTGGATAGAACCTTTTATTTCCTTTATTTAATCTCCTGAAGCTTGTTTCTGGCGTCCATTCGTTTCTGCCTTTCCCATCATTATTTTACAGTATCGTAGAAAAAAAAGGATATCATAATATTTCACTTTTCTGCAACAAATTTCTAGTCATTTTAAATGAGATATTCTTACTTTGGATGTTTTTTGAGTGGTTTTGGAAACATCTTAAATCATTTTCAGCAAAGTTGTAGATCTTTTGGTGATTTTGAAGACATTTTGGACAGGCTGTCGTCATTTCAGACAATCTTTGACAGAGTTTTGTCAAAATTTAAGGTTCAAGACATTTTAGACAAACTTTAAGTAATCTTGGGTAAATTGAATGATTTCTGGCAAATTTGTTTAGTTATTTTGGAGAAGTTTCAAGATATTTTAGACAAATTTTGGGTAATTTGAATCATTTATGTCAAATTTTGAGAATTTTTAAAGACATTTTAAGATGTTTTAGACAAATATTAAGTAATCTTGGGTTTTAATGATTTTTGTCGTTTTTTGGACAATTTTGACAAGTTTTGAGTCATTTGGACAGGTTGTTGTCATTTTGGGCAATTTCAAATAAATTCTGGTCAAAATTTAAGTATTTGTGGAGAAGTTCCAAGATGTTTTGGACAATTTGTAAGTAATCTTGGGGAAATTGGATGACTTCAGTCTTTTTCTGATTTTGGACACATTTTTCTAATTTTTTGACAATTTTGAGGATGCTATTTGGGATAAGTTTAGAGTTGTTTTGGAGAAGCGTTGCCATTATCTCCTGTATTTTCTTCTGAAGGGTAACCTAATGTTCTCTGAAGACGCTTGATAACATCATTAGAATGTCACTCAGAAAAATAACAGTGTTCAACTGCTGATTGATTCATCCAGAAAATAAGCAACAGTTAAACTAATCTTTGTTGACAGTCATTCTTCTCCATCATCACCAACAACAATGTAAATCTCTCGTCATCTATTCCGAAACAACAGACATCCATCCTTCTGTTTCTTTTGTGTTAATAAAACTGGAGTTTGGTCCAGTAACTGTTTGTTGTTTTGGTTCAGTCTGAGTCAAATCTTTTGGATTCTACACAATAAAGGAAAACTAAACGGTCGATTAGGAGGCTGTTCTTGTGTTAAAGACCTGTGAGGATTGTAGAAGAACAACCAGAGGCAGATTAAGTTGTCCTGTGTTCGTCTAAGACTTTCTATCTGTACTTTAAGCATATTAAAGACATAACAGGGACATTTTGCAGTCACTGGAATGACGGTTTGACCCTCCGCAGACGTCCCACTTTTCTCTCCAAACAGTTTTATTCAGTAGCTGCTGTCAGTTCGGACTCTTTGTGGTCAAATGCTGCAACTTTGAGCTAAACACTGAAACTGTGATCAAAAACAACCTCGGGGAGATTTCAGACATCAGCTCCAGTCGTCATTTTTTATTTAGACGCCTGTGTCGGTTTCTCCTTGAAGGAAACTCTTCAGTCAGTAAACAGTCCTTCTGAACGCTCATTGTGAGGACTGAAACTCAGCGCTGAGCTTTCTGTTATGCAAAACAAGCTGCAGGGTTTCTGTCTGTTCGCCGCCAACTGACGTCAAAGGCAGCCGTTGTGGGACAGACGCAGGCTTCGCTTTTCATCCTCCACATGTGCAGTTAAACCTTCAGGTAAACCTCCAGGTAACTTCTGGAGAAAAACAGGGATCTTTCTGGAAACACATCACGGTGTTTTCTGTTTAAAATGTTGGTTTCAAGATCAAGAATGTCGAAGCCAAACTCCTGCAAACGTGTTCCTGCAGTATTTGACACCATTAGAAATTTGTACTTTTACAGAATTTTTCTTTTATTGAACAGATTTTTCTGTTTCTGAAATACACAGAAATATCAATAAAATAAGTAAATATTGTAAATTAACACACACTACCAGTCAAAAGTTTGAACACACCTTCTCATTCAATGGTTTTTATCTAATTATTTCCTTTATTTTAGATTAATACTGAAGACATCAAAGCTATAAAATAATACATTTGGAATTATGTTGTTAACAAAAAAGTTTTAATCTTCAGTATTAATCTACAACATAGAAAATAATACAAATAAAGAAAAAGCATTGAATGAGAAGGTGTGTCCAAACTTTTGGTAGTGTACATATATACATATCTAATATAAAATTACATTAAAAACTAACTGAATAGAGGCTGCTGTTAACATATTTAAATTAATGTTTTCATGTTTAAACTAATGTTATTTTATTCAGCCTCAGGTCATATTGATTACAGTTTGGTTAGACCAGTGTTATCTTGTTTAGGCTAATGATATCTTATTTTGGCAAACAGCTTTAGGCTAATACTGTCCTGTTTACAATTTGTTGAGACCAAAGTTTAGACTAGTGCTATCTTGTTTAGGCTTGTTGAAGCTAATGCTACCTTGTTTAGGCTAAGGTTATATTGTTTACAGTTTGTTTAGACTAAAGTTTAACTTAGTGCTATCTTGTGAAGGCTTGTTTAAGCTAATGTTACCTTATTTTAGCTTATGTTACTTTATTTAGAGTAGAGTTTAACCTTGTGTTATTTGTCAAGGCGTGTTTTAATGCTAGTGTTATCTTGTTTAGAATTGTTTAAGCTAATGCTATGTAGTTTAAACTAATGTTGTCTTCTTTTGGCTAATGCGTCTTGGTTTAGACTAAAGTTTAACCTAGTGCTAACTTGTGAAGACCTGTTAAAGCTAATGTTATCTTCTTTTAGCTAATGTTATCTTCTTTAAGCTAACATCAAATTTTTTAGCTAATGTTACTTTATTTAAAGTTTAACCTAGTGCTATTTGCTCAGGCGTGTTTTAGCTAATATTAGCTTATGCTATTTTACTAAGCTAACATAGTGGCTACTGTTAACATGTTTGTGAATGTTTTCATGTTTAAACTAATGTTATTTTATTCAGTCTCATGTTACATTGATTACAGTTTGTTTTGACAAATGTTTACACTAGTGTTATCTTGTTTAAGCTGATGCTATGTAGTTTAGGCTAATGTTATCTTGCTTTGGCTTGTTGAAGCTAATGTTAGCTTCTTTTGGTTACTATTATCTACTCTAAGCTAATGCTATCTTCGTTTAGCTAATGTTACTTGGCTTAGACTGAAGTATAACCTAGTGCTATCCTGTTGAGGCATCTTTAAGCTAATGTTAGCTCGTGCTATTTTACTCAAGCTAACATAGTGGCTACTGTTAACATGTTTAAGTGAATGTTTTCATGTTTAAACTAATGTTTTTTATTCAGCCTCATTTTATATCGATTACAGTTTGTTTTGACTAATGTTTAGGCTAATGTTATCTTGCTTAAGCTAATGCTATGTAGTTCAGGCTAATGATAGCTGGTTGAGGCTAATGCAGCGATGGCTTCCCTTCAGTCATCAGTGCAGTGATTTGGATATGAATATTGTGTTTTTTTGGACTGTAACTGTACATCGGTGACGTCAAGAGGATTTTATGCGACAGCTGCGTCATCAGTTTCTCTTTATTCACCACTTTGAAGATTTCTCCTCAGAGTTTTGGTATTTTTTTGTGTAAAATGTCGTCACGTCTCAGTAATCCAGGAAGACGAGCTGCGGTCTGGGAGGGATTAATGTCAGAGTGAAAGTCAGCGGCTTTTATCTGGACCTGATGAATGAGTAACTGCAGAGAAATAAAGAAATCACGTGGCGTTAACTCGCTGAGCTCACTTTTAGATTTCAGTCGTCTGCTTCAGGTTCTTCCTCCAGGATCAGCAGGTTTCCTTTTTGCTTTTTACAAGGTAAATCTGCGTGGTGTGTTGTTTGACTTGTTTAAAGTAATCCACCTGTAATCTGCTTACTGCTGGAAACAGCAAACACATGGCGGGAATTTACACGAGACGACATGGAGAGGAGAAGCTCGTTCAAATAAACAGGTTTTAGCAGCTCAGAGGTATGAGGAGGGAAAACAAATTAAATCCTGAGCCCACAAACACGCCAACGTTCTGCAGCCGGACGAAAACGAAAGGTAAAAACTCAACGTTTCAACCTCCGTCCAACCAGAGGATCAGCTCACACAAGTCAAAGATTTCAGATTTGATTTCCCAAATATTAAAAATAATTTTGTTCATTTATATTTAAAATAATTTATTTGAATGTTTTAAATATTTTCTTGATATATTTTCATTTTTAATTAAATTTTATTTAGTTTTTTTTTTTTTTTTTTTTTTTTACCAGATATTCTTTTATATTTTAGGATATTTTATGACTATGTTTCTGATGAGCTAAAATTTTGCCAGATTTTTTATTTTTTAAAATGAAAAATTTTCCAAAATTTTCATTATAATTTTTCAGATATTTTATTACATTTTTGTCATCTTAATGATATGTTATAAATATTACACCTAATGTGTTTTATCAATATTTTGTAGGTATTTTCTTAATAATAGAAATATTTATATTTATTTGATATTTCCATACTTTATCAACATTTTCTGATATTTCATAAATTTTTTGACATGTTAATAAAATTTTTCAAATATATTTTATAACTAATTTTGAACATTTAAAAAAAATATTTTTTGAACCTGTATTTTCTTGATGTTTTATTCTTTATTAATATTTCTTTTTATTTTACATATACTTTGTCTAACATTTTATTTCAGTTTTGTCATCTTAATATTTTATAAATATTGCAGTTTATGGATATTTTTTAATCAACATTTTCTAGGTATTTTATTAAAAAATAAATAAAATTCTATTTTATTCCATCTTTTGTTTTATATTTATTTGATATTTTATCAATCAATTTTTCTCATATTTTCTGATATTTGCTAAAAAAAATTGACATCTTCATCATAATTGTCAGATATTGCATGAATATTTTATAATTATTTGAAAATAAAAATGCTGAATCTGTATTTTTCTGAAATTTTATTCATTTATTAATATTTTGCCTTATTTTACAAATACTTTTTGGAATATATTTTTTTAAATGATCATTTATCTGACATATGTAATAATATATTTTGGACATTTTATAAATATTTTTTCTGATTATTTACATTTCCTGACATATATTTGACATTAGATATTTTATTTTATTTATGTTTTTACACATATTAACATTTTTTTTCAAATATTTACTAATTTTGTTACATTTTTGTCAATTTTTCTAGTATTTTTTCCTGGTATTTTATTACATTTTTGGACATTTAGACTAACATTTTCTGACGCTGTATTTTTCAGACATACATAAATGTGCTGCAGATATTCCATAAATTTATTCTGGCATTAAACTATTGTTCTGCTGCTTCGTCACCAGATGCCTGGGTGTAAAACGTGAGTCTTAAAAGTGCAGCGGCGGTTTATTTTGGATTCCTCCCACAGAACCTCCAGCTGCTGTGAAACTGCGTCGCTGCAGCGTTTTGTGAAGCGATGAGTCAGAGTTGAGCTCCGAGCTGCAGATTTGTGCGACTCTCTGGAGGAGGAGCAGAGATTCGGTCTGACAGCCTTTTAGTGCAGCACGAAGCCACGAGCCGCGACTCGACCTGTCACTTCCTGTCACGGCGTTCTGGGCAGAGCGCCGCCTGCAGGCCGGACGGAGCGTCACCGCTGATGCGCCGTCCAGCCTGCAGGCGGCGCTCCGTCAGTCGCCTCCGTCCAACCTGCAGCTGCTGGTGTTGGTTTCCAGCCAACCATCCTCCTGTTGGCTCTGATGGACGCGATGCGGTTTGAGCGTGACATCACCTCCGCGGGGCTCACGAATCCACGCTGCGGTGCATTGTGGGTATTCTGGGGGAGGCTGGCAGCTGGTGTTTTACATCTGCAGCAGATGTTGTGGGAAAATGTGCAGTCATTATCTAGGTTTCATGGCTTATAAACTTCCTGTGAGTGATTCCAGTCGACTACAGCTGCTGACTCCTCTGATCCAGTTTAACCCTCCGATTGTCCTCATTTACGGGCACCAAAAAATATTGTTCCTTTGTCTGAAAAAAATACAAAAATTCAGCAAAAAAATTTCCCAAATTTCTGAAAATTTGCAAAACCTTCGGGAAGAAAACTCCAATAATTCCTTAAACGCGTCCCTAAAAAGTTTTTTTAAATTTTTTTTAAATCCCCCAAATTTGGCAAGAAAATTCTTGTATATATATTTTCAAAAAATGAGTAAAAATCTTCCCAAAAAATCCTAAAAATATCTAAAGTGATTCTATATATATCAGTAAAACTTCTAATATTTTCTTGAAGAACATTCACATAAAAATCAAACAAAATCCAGCGAAATTTGCTGGATTTTGGTTGATTTTTTTGTTAATGTTCTTAAGAAACATTTTAAACATTTCTTTTTTCCCACCAAAAAATGTTAAAAGATTTCCCAAAAATGTTGAAAATGTGGACATCAGAAGTTTCACTGTGGAAATACCTTTTTTTCCACATTTTCAAACTTTAAAACGGGTCAATTCTGACCCGCAGTACAACACGAGGGTTAAATGGAACCCATTAGATCCACTCATTAGACCCAAACACGACAAACAGAAATGTTCATATTTGGTTCAATTTGTCCGTTTCCTCCTCAGTTTGGTTCTTCTGGTTTCAATCTTCTGGTTGATCTTTGACTCCTCTGGACAGAGTTGATTCAGTTCCACTAAATTTGTCATTTTTCTTACTTGGTTCTTCAGGTTCTTGATGGTTTTAAGTCAGGATTTTGAGGAGACCAGTCTAGAACCTTCATTCCAGCCTGATGGAACCATTTCTTTACCACGTCTGATGTGTGTTTGGACTCATTGTCTGGTTGAAACATCCAACTGTGTCCAAGATCAACCTTCTGCTGATGGTTGTAGGTTTTCCTAGAGAACGTGGAGGTGATCCTCCTTTTTCATTATTCCATTTATTTTGGCAGTATCATGCTCTGGGGCTTTCTAGAAGTGGTTCTGGACTGGTTTCAGACTGGATGTTGGACTGGTTCTGGTTTATGTTTGTTTTCAGTCTTGGTTCTCCTGGTTCTGGATGTGACTTGAAGTTGGTTTAGGATTTATTTTACTCTGGATCTGGTCCTGGATGAGGACTGGTTTCAGATGATCTTGGACAGTTCTTAGACTTTTTTTTACGAGCAATTTAGGTTTGGTTTTGGTCCCAACTATGTACTGGGTTTTGAGTTTTTTTAGGACTGATTTCAAAGACTGTTTCTAGGACTGGTTTACGACTGGTTTTATGACTGGTTAAGGAGTTGTTTCAGACTGTATTTTGGGCAGTTTCTGGACTTTTTTTTTTTTTAGGAATATTTTAGGTTTTTTTTGGTCCCGATTTTGATCCTGGTTATAGACCTCTAAAGGACTGGTTTCAGACTGTATTCTGACTGGTTCTGAAATTTTTTTTGGACTGGTTTAGGTTTGATTTTGGTCCTGGTTTCAGGCTGTTTTGGGCGGGTCTTTTTTTATCCCAAGAACACCAAACTTACCATGAAGCATGTAGGTGGCAGTATTATTAGAAGAACCAAAATGCATGATTGTTTTTTTGGTGATGAGTTCTAGGAGTCATTGGAGACTAAAGACTGAAGGACAAACACGGTGTTTATAAGTGGAAGGAAACTTTTGGTCATGACTGTCTATGTTGTATATATGTTGTGTAGATCTTGTGTAGTCTGTGTTACCCACACTGCACCACCAGCTGGATCAGGGCCTCCCGTGGTTTCACGTTGAAGCCATTGTACTGGCTGGTTTGGCACCGGTAGGTTCCGCTCATGTCCCGGCTCACGTTGGTAATCCTCAGAACTCCGTCGTAACTTTCCATCTGAGCCGAACCGTCTGGCATCAGCAGCACCGCCGCCGCCGCCGAACCGCTCTCCTCCACCCGGGACCACAGGATGATGGGTTTGGGTTTCCCTGAGACCAGACACTGCAGATCCACGGTGTCGCCCTCCTGAGCGATGAGGTGAGAGCGCCCCCTGGGGACGGTGAGCACCGGAGGAACTGCAGGAGACACAAAGAAACACAAGTTTAGAACACAAAAACATGAGTTTATACCAGAGAAACATGAGCTTAGATCAGAGAAATGTGAATTTTAATCAGAAAAACATGAGTTTATATGAGAGAAACATGAGTCTATAACAGAAACATGATTTTGTAATGTGTTTAAAACGCAAGGAGACACAAAACAGTGACAAAGAGACAAGAAAAAGTCCACGAAGACACTAAAAATGATTGAATGAGATGCAAACTTAACACAAAGACACCCAAAATGACCAGCAAGAGTTAAAATCAACCAAAAATATTACATAAGAAAAAAAAAGAGATGCAAAATTAACAAAAACAGAGGCAGATCCAATAGAAACAGAGATAAAATAAGAAAAAAATAGCCAGAAACAGATAAAAACTGGCTAAAAGAGATGCAAAATGAACAAAAACACATGTAAAACCAATGCAAACAGAGATAAAGGCACAAAAAAATGACCAGAAAGAGGCGGAAATTAAAAACAGAGACAGAACCAAAGAAAAAGAGATGGAAAATGACCATAAATGGATGTAAAATGAAAACAAAGACACATGAAATTACCAAAGAGACTAAAATTGACTAAAAGAGATGCAAAATGACCCCAAAGACACACAAAGTGACCAGAAAGAAAAGCAAACAAACCACAGAGTGACAGAATCAAATAAAAAGAGACGTAAAATGAACACAAACAGATGCTGATCCAATGGAAACAGACATAAAACCATTAGATAAAATTACCAAAAAGAGATTAAAACTGGCTAAAAGAGATGTAAAATGTTCAAAAACACATGCAAAACCAATTCAAACAGATATAAAACAGTGACAAGACACAAAAAAATGACTAGAAAGAGATTAAAACTGACTAAAAGACAAACAAACCTGACATAGTCAGATACAAAAACAGTGCAAACAGATAAAACCATCAGAAAAAATGACTAGAAAGAGATTAAAACTGGCTAAAAGAGGTGTAAAATGAACAAAATCACAAGTAAAACCAAAGCAAACAGAGATAAAAGCATCACTTTCAGTCCAACGTGGGTTTAATTTGGCAGAATGCCGTCTCTGTTCAGCATCACGTCATTCTGTAACTGAGGATGTTCTCAGCTCTGGTTGCTTTAAAGTCCGTTTTTATGAATTCAGAGCATTTTTAGTCTTGAGGGCTTTGAATGCAGCAGCTTCTCCGTCTCAACATGAATTATTTGTCATGACGGATGTAAATGTGTTGGATGTAAAGCCGACGTCAGCTGCTGCAGGTTTCTTCTCTCCAACGTCAGAAGAAGCTTCAGTCACGAAACCAGATGATCAAAGATCCTCCAGAAACCTCTAAGTGATTCTCCATAAGTCCAGAAGCTGCAGGAACCACCAGGATAAGAGATGAAGAAATGAAGAGATGAAACACCAGGATTAGAGATGGAGAAATGTAGAGCTATAGAAATGTAGAGATATAGAGATGTAGAAAAGAAAAAAATGTAGAGATATAGAAATACAGAGATATAGAAATGTAGTGATGTAGAAATATAGAAATGTAGAGATAGAGATGTAGAGTTGTAGAAATATAGAAATGAAGATATGTAGAAATGTAGAGATGTAGAAATGAAGAGATGTAGAGATGAAGAAATGTAGAGATGTAGAAACATAGAGATAGAGATGTAGAAATGTAGAGATACAGAGATGTAGAAATGTAGAGATACAGATGTAGAAATGTAGAGAAATAGAAATGTAGAAATGTAAAAATGAAGAAATGTAGAGATGAAGCGATGTTGAAATGAAGAGATGTAGAAATATAGAAATGAACCACCAAGTTTAGAAATGAAGAGATGAACTGCAGACACAATGCACTTCTCTTGCTTCTACTTTTGTTTCTACTTTTATTTCTTCTTCTATTTCACTTTCTTGTTTCATCTTTTGCCATTTCTACTGTTTCTTCCTCTTCTTCCCCATTTCTATCTCGACTTCCAATATTTTTACTTCTAAGACTTCTTGTTCTTCTATTTCTGCTTCTTCTACTACTTTTGTTATTTCTTCTTCCTTCATTTCTATTTCTTCTTGTATTCTCCTTCTATTTCTTCTTCTCCTTCTTCTTCTTCTATTTCTTCTTCAATTTCTTCTTCTTCCACTTTTCCAGTTTCTTCTTACTCGTCCATTTCTGTCTACTTCCTCTATTTCTATTTCTTCTTCCATTCCATCTGTTTCTTCTTCTATTTCTTCAACTTATACTTTATCTTCTGCTTTTGTTTCTTCTTCTATTTCCACTTTTCTATTTCTTCTTCTTCTTCTATTTCTGTCTTCTTCTTGTTTCTTCTTTTCCTCCTATTTTTATTTCTACTTCTTGTATTACTTCTTCTATTTCTACTTCTGCTATGCCTTCTTCAGTTTTTATTTCTATTATTTCTTCAGTTTCTTTTTCTTCATCTTTTATTTGTATTTCTTCCTCTATTTGTACTACTTCTATTTTTTGTTTCAGTTTCTTCTTCTATTTCTACCTCTTGCATTACCTCTTCCTTTTCTATTTCTCCTCCTCCTTCTCTTCCATCTTTTTCTATTTCAACTTATTCTATGTCTTTTATTTTTATTTATGCTTCGTCATGCTTTCTTTTTCTTCTTCTATATCTTCTTCTACTGCTTTACCGTTTCTTCTTCTTCCTCAATTTATGTTCTTCTATTTTTATTTCTTTTTCTTTTTGTGTTTCTTCCTCTTCTGCTTCTTCTTTTTATTCTCCTGTGTTTATTTCTACTTCTTCTATTTCTTTTTCTGCATCTTTATTTCTGTTTCTTGTTATATTCCTATTTTTTCTATTTCTATTATTCCTTCTTCTTCTTCTTCCATTAAAGCTTTGCAGCTCCTGAACAAACGATTCGGTTTCTCCAGAGATAAAAGCAGCAGAAAAACTTTCCCTGGGAGGACGATGGCATTTAGTTTGTTGGTGACCTTGGCGGGAAATGTTGGGGGACGGAGGAGGACGGAGGAGGACGGAGGAGGACGGAGGAGGACGGAGGAGGACGGAGGAGGACGGAGGAGGACGGAGGAGTTTTAATGGAAGCTTTGCTGCTGCGTGACGCTGACTGACGGATGTTTCATGTTAAAACAGAAGGTCAGAGTCGGGTCGCTGCTGCATTCCCAAAAGGAAAAAACAGATGTTAAAACAGTCCAGCAGCCTCCATCCATCCATCCATCCATTCATCATCCATCATCCATCCATCCACCCTCCATCCATCCATCCATCCATTGTTAATAACTCCTCAGTGTGATTCTGAATGAAGGACAAATATCAAACTGAGCCTTTTTCTGCCTTTTAACTTCTAAAAACGACTAAAAGCTAATTAATAATTACATGACACCATCTAATAATTATAGAACCAACAGTTTGACTGCAATAAGACGGAAACATTTCGCTGCTGGTACTTCATTTCTTCTGCTTCTGTTTCCTCTGGTTGAGAACAGGGGAGTCTTTATAATAAAGCATTTTAGGAAATGAAAAATAGGAATAAAAAACATCTGAAAATTATAATAAACTATCAGAAAAATACTCAAAAAACTGCAGAATAATATCAATAAAATGTAAAAAACACTTTTAAATAAAATGTCCAAAAATATCTATAAAAAATTATAATAAAATGTAATAAAATAGCAGGAAAGTACATGAAAAAATATTCATAAAATGTCAGAAAATTATTAATAAAATATCATAAAAAAATAAAGGGTTAAAAATGAAATATAAATATCAGAATAATATTAATAAAATCACAGAAAACATAATTAATAAATATAATAAATTATCAGAAAAATATTCAGAAAATTGCAGAAGAACATCAATAAACTGGAAAAAAAAATACAGATAATAATAATAATATAATAATAATAATATAATAATAATAATAATAAAATAGCAGGAAAATATGTATGAAATCTATGAAGAAATATTAATAAAATGTCAAAAAAAATTATAAAATATCACAAAAAATGTTGTGTTAAAAATTTAGCATAATAAATCATTTTTAAAAAATGACAGAAAATCTAGTTAGAGATCTTTTGTTAAACAAAATGGCAGAAAAACACAAACTATCAGAAAAAGTATTCGGAAAGTAGCAGAAGAATATCAATAAAATGGAAAAAAATGTAATAAAATAAAAAATATATATATAAAATAAAATGTGATAAAAAAGCAGGATAAATATCTAATAAATATATGAAGAAATATTAATAAGATGTCAGGAATTACTATTAAAATATCACAAAATTGTTAAAAATATAATATAAATATGAGAATAATATTAATAAAATGACAAAAAATGTAATTAGATAATTTTTTTAACGAAATGGAAGAAAAATATAACAAACTATCAGAAAAATGCTAAGGAAATTGCAGAACATTATCAATAAAATGTAAAAAAAAAACTATACAATTGTTACCAAACTATATAAAAAAATTATTGTCATAAAATAGCAAGAGAAATGTTTATGAAGTCTATGAAAGAAATATTAATAAAATGTCAGACTTATTTATAAAAAATAAAATGCTATAAATGTAGTGTAACATTTATCAGAATAATACCAAGAAAATGACAGAAAATGTAATAAATTATCAGATAGAAATATTGATATAATATCAGAAAAATCTTGAAAAAATGAAAGTAAAATTCTTAAATACTAAAAAACATTTAGCAAGTTATGAAGAAATAATAGAAATAAAACACATGCAAAAAATGTATAAACTATTAGGAAAAATATTTATAGATTAGAAAAATGAATTAAAATATTGGAAAAACTAGTAGTAAAAATAACTGAAAAAATATTTAAAACATTTAGTATGTTATCAGGAAAAATATTTTTAAAAATCCATTTAAAAATATACCAATAAAATGTAAAAACAAAAAGAAGAAATAATAAATTAGTAGGAAAATCTATTTATATAATATTAGGAAAAACAAATGAAATATTGAAAACATTATTAAGTTATCAGGAAAATAATGAATAAAATATTGATGATAATGAAAAAATACCAATAAAATAAATAAATAAATTACCAGGAAAAAATATTTATAGAATATGAGAAAAATCTAATAAAATATTAGAAAAATATTAAGAAAAATAACAAAAAAATATAAAAACTATTTAGTAAGTTAGCAGTAAAATTATGAATACACAATAAAAAAAATACCAATAAAATATTTTAAAAATGTAATAAATGATAAGGAAAAAATTTGTTCTATTTGCAAAAGATTTTTTGTAAAATTGATTCTATTTATATTTAATCACTCTGTTTAGTATTTTTCTCTCTAGACATACAGATTTCTGATGTCTGTTTCTGCGAGTAAAATCTCACTCTTATAAACAGATTTAAACATTTACTTCGTTGTGCATTTGGTGAAAGCGTTGAATAAATGTTTTCAGCTTTCACAAAATGACTGTGATACTGAAGAAAACATAAAAACATGAAGATTCTGAGGTAAATTCTGAACATTAACAGGTTTAATCTGATGGATAACAGAGATAAAAGCAGCCTGGGAAACTTTTAAAACCCTGAATCCTGTCTGTTCTTATTTCTGACAGTGAAATGTCTTCCTACTTCTGGAATATTCTGCTGCATATGAAACCAAATCATTCCACGTCTAAAACATGCTGCTGTCAGCTCCGTCTCTACATCTTCTGCTAATTAGCAGATAGGAAGTCATAATTAGGAAATATGGGGAGATAAGAGCGGCGGTTTTAGGGAACGTAAAGCGATTCTGTGCTTCTTCCAGCGTCTCTCATCACTTTATGGAATATTTAATAAAGTCAAACAGTCGGATTACAGCTGCCAAAGATCACATATCTGCATTTCACAGTTCACACAAATCAATCTTTATCTGCGGCTCAACTGAGGAAATAGATAAAATCAGCTTAGAAATGACATTTAATTATCAGCTTTTACTCACAAGTCGCTCAGACAGAAGTGTTATTTCTTATTTACGACCCAAAACTAAGTTCGATGAAATATTTTGGGTGTATTTTGATAATTTCACGTATTTTCAGACCTTTAAATTCTTGTATTTTCACACTTTAAAAAAGGGAAGACATTTAGAGGATTAAACATCTCGAAAAATAAATGCTCCCACTAACATTAAAGCTCCAACAGAAGTCACACTTTAAATTATTGGGATTTCAAAATGGAAACAAAGGGCCGAATTTCAAATAACAGTGATATTGTGGCCCTAGATAGTTACCGAAAGTAATTATGGGAAGCAAGGTGCCATTTGTTTTGCAATTTTGACTTGAAACCTGTCCAAAAAACTCAAAATTTGCAAAAAATAATTCAAAATTTCTCCAAAATTACTTACTTTTTGTTTAAAATTGCTAAAATTTTTGTCTAGAATGACTATGAATAATTCTTGGTCCTTTAACATGAAAAAAAACCTCCATGAAGCAGAGAACACATTTTTAAGTATTGGATCTGAAAAAGACCCAAAATTTGTCCAAAAATAGATTTTTTTTACTTAAAATGACTCAAATTTTGTCTAGAATGACCATGAATAACTATTGGCCTTTACAAATCAAAAGAAAGTGCCATGAAATGTGGTGAGGACTCAGGAATATTAAGTTCCAGTGGATCAGAATGATTGAAAGGATTCGGCAAAGGACACATTTTTAATTACTGGCCCTTAAATTGGAAACAACACGCAGAATTTCAAATAACAGTGATATTGTGAGTAAGTATGGTAAGCTGGGATTCCATTTTTTGAAATTTCGATTTGAAATCCATCCAAAAAGACCCCAAATTTGTCCAAAAATCTGTCAAAAATTTGCATTTTTTGGGTCCAAAATGACAAAAAATTACAAAGCGACAAAAAATGGACAAAAACAAAAAGCGAGAAACAAGACAACAACAATGTAAGACAAACAACAAAAAAAGACAAAAAAAAGACAAGAAACAACAAAAACAAGGCAAAATATTACAAAAATGAGACATAAAGCAACAAAAACGAGAAACATGATGACAAAAATGAGACAAACGACATGAAACAAAACAAAGAGACAAAAAATATACAGAAAAGTTACAAAGCGACAAAAAATTACAAAAGCCAGAAACAAAATGATGAAATATAGACACAAAACACAAGCAAGAAAAAAGGAAACAAAAAAATGAAAGAAAATGAAACAAAACGACAAAAGTGTGGGACAAATGACAAAAATCAGACAAAAGAAAGACACAAAAAAACAAAAACAAGACACAATATTACAAAAATGAGAAGAAACAAAACAACAAAAAGAACAATGATCAATCCAATATTTTACTTTATGATCAAAACAACTTGTCACGGTCTAGAAATTATTTTAAATTTATAGTTTTTTTTCTGGAATTTTTATACTTTGAAGGTCGGACTGGACCCTCTGGAGGACCGGTTTTGGTCCACGGGCCGCATGTTGGACACATCTGGATTAAAGGAGTGGTTCTTAAGCAGAGGTAGTCAGAGGAGGATGAGTCTCATAATCGGGTCTAATTCGGTGATATTAAAGAGAAACTGAACTCCTGCAGCCAGCAGCTGGGTAGATTTACTTCCCGCTGAGCTAATGAGCTCCATAATTCTGAGTTATGAGAATCTGCAGCCTTCCTGTTGGGACGGAGTTAAAGAACTCTGTTTAACCAACCTGTTCTCATCTCAGGCAGCCAACACTGTTTTATTGAAACTGCTGGCGGCTCAGAAACACATAGAAGGTGTGATTTGGTGCCACCTGCCTCAATATTCAACAACAGCAGACATACAGGAGATTTCCAGTTTCAAAGAGTCTCGTTAGAGGACGGCAGACTGGGAACTAGTTTTAGTTTTATTGTGTGATTTAAGCCTCATTCCGGATACATTTAGATAAAGTTCTTGGTTTGGGTTGTAGTTCAAGTTGTACTGAAATCAACTAACCCTGAAAATCTCATCTTTTTTATCATTTTTCCTCAGATCTGATACAGAGTCCCAATCTGAGAACATTTTCTTCATTATTACATGTTCTAATGTATCATAGATCAGCTGTAGTTCCTGGTTGTTTCACCAGGTGGAGCTTCTTCCTGTTTAATCCTGCAGAGACCAGAGGAGGCGTCACTCACACTACAGTTCATGTTAAAGCACAGAGCGTTGTGGGAGTTTAGCAGCAACAGGCACCATGACAAAGACTAATGTGACAATTAATGCCAGAGCTTTAGTTTGGGAGATGAGCTAAAATGGACTAAAATGCACTAACAGTCATTATGGCCTGGTAGATGATATGCTAACTCACTGTAGCTCCCGTGAAATCTGACATGAGCATTGTGGGAGTTTAGCAGCAACGGGAACCATGACAAAGACTTCAGTGGTGGTTAATGACCTCTGATCAGAGCTCATGTGGTAAAGACAAACTGGGATCAACTAGAACAGTTTCTATGGTAACATAAAACTGAGCTGATTTTACAGATCAATTATTTGTCTAAAACAATAAAATCAGCACAGGACAAATGTCCAGGAGTCTGTGAGCTATCAATGGAAATCAGTGCCAAATATTGTTAAAGAAAATTTGTAAAAATTTGCATCCTTTTGTTACTAACTCAACCTTATAATCCAAACACAGCAGGTCCTCGGTTTACGACGTCCTCTACCTACGGCATTTCGTGGTTATGTCACCGTCTCTCAAGAAAGTCTTGTTCCATCATTCTAATGTACAGTGTTTAAGACAAAGTTCACGCAGGAACTTGTTGGCGAGTGGAGCAGACGAATACGTCGTCACGAGGCGCTGTACGAGGAAGACGACTTTGTTTACATTTGCCGATTGTACGCGACCTTAGATTGTGCTACATTCACTTTCTTTCAGTTGTGTTGTTTTTCTGGAAACTTTCTTTTGTGGCTCCCAAGCATAAGTCAGACTCATCTGATGGCAGAAGAGTCCTAGATTCTGATTCTACCACTGTGTTAGCGTAGGTGAGTGACAGAGGAACTTATGTACATATGTGAGTTTTGTGTTACGTTGCGCCATAGGAATGGAATTCCTACATAAGTCGAGGATCCCCTGTAGTCAATAATTGATGGATTATTTGACTATTAGTTTTCTCAGCTCTACCACTCTGTGTTCTGACTCAGTCATTTCTTTTCTCTTTTCTGTGTTGCAGTAATTTAATAAAATGTGGTGTTTTTTAACGTTTATTAGCTTCAACTCCAACATGATTCGCTCCATTTCAGCCGTCATTGTTTGCAGAACAAGAAGAGGCTCAGAGCTGCACTAAAACATGACAACAAACTGACACAGACTCACAAAAATAAAAGCTCACAACAGCATGGAAGCAACACAAAAGGTTAAAACAAGCTTCAGAGTTTTTGCTAAAGTTCTGCAGAGCGCCTAGAGGAATCGTTTCTGGCACCGTAAGTTCGTTCTTCGAGGCACCTTTAGGGGTTTCTGTAAAGAAACTCTTGGTAAAAGTCTCATTGTGAAACTATAAATGGTTCTTCCATAGCTTCACTGCAAAGAATTATTTTGGGTTCCAGTTAGGATCTTTATGTGCAACCCTTTGATGCGCAGTGTCGGTCAGGACAACCCATTTTCCATTGGATTTGGGTCACTTTTGACCAATGTTGCATGTTGCGCATCAAAGGGTTAAGATGCTAAAATAACTGAAGTCAACATATCGTGAGACATTCTGTCGAATCAGGGGTGATGTTGGTTAAAATCTGGGTACTCGTCAGGCAGGTTCTGAACAAGTTGTTCTGTTGTTTGAAGGAAAAGAGCCACAAACATCTGAGTCACAAATGAAGGTTAGAATCAGGATGAAGCTTCTGACCTGGACACAGATGGACAACAGCAGCATGAAAACACCGTACGAAGGTCAAAACTCATAAACCATCCTCCCCCACCCTCCCCCGTCCTCCCCCGTCCTCCCCCATCCTCCCCGTCCTCTCTCATCCTCCCCATCCTCCATCATCCTCCCCATCCTCCATCATCCTCCCCCATCCTCCATCATCCTCCCCCATCCTCCATCATCCTCCCCATCCTCCCCCATCCTCCATCATCCTCCATCATCCTCCCCACCCTCCCCATCCTCCCCACCCTCCCCATCCTCACCCATCCTCCCCACCCTCCCCATCCTCCATCATCCTCCATCATCCTCCCCATCCTCCCCCATCATCCTCCCCCGTCCTCCCCATCCTCCCCCATCCTCACCTGTGGTGGAGGATATGTTGACATCGATGCTGATCTCGGGGGTTCCTCCGTTCCTCAGCGCCGCCACACAGGTGTAGGTTCCGAAGTCGGTGAACTTGAGGTCGATGATGTCGAGGTTGGTGGTTCCTGGTGAGACCTCGGTGTCGGTGTGGGTGATGACCATCCTCTCGGAGCTCCTCAGAGGTCTTCCGTTCTTCAGCCAGCTGAACTGAAGCTCCTCCGGCGGCGTCGCCTCCACCTGGCAGCTGATCTTCACCTCACGACCGATCTGGATGTTGTCGTCGTTGTGGTACGGGTCGGGAGTTATCCAGAAGCGACCTTTACGGAGACCTGCAGAGATACAGGAAGACCAAGGTTTACTGCAGGGTTCTAAGATAACAAAAACATGAAACGAACACGGAGCAGGAACGAAAAGAGTCGTAGTGTGACTGAGCTGAAGTCATCTCATATAAAATCAAGAAACTCTGAACAAAGTTCCATTATGACCTCAGAATCATCTGGTTCTTCACTTCCAGTAACTTTATCAATGATCAGAGTTCTACCTTCATACTGGGAATATTTACAGAGTCCTTGAAGTCCATAGAGGTGGGTCCAGATTTATCACAAGTGAGATTTCAATATTCTGACACAGAAGGGAACCAGAAGTGTTACGCCTCTGAAGTACATGGGTCCAGGAATTATCTCAAATTCTACATTTTACAAGTGTTAACGTATGCCAATATTATAAAATGATTTTCCTGCAGAGTGAATCATATCTATTAGATGATTCTGGTTCCTTCTGTGCGTAAAATGTTCCTTTCATTGTCTAGAACTTCTTCTGACCAACCACCTATCACACATGCTGATATGAGCCTTGAAAGTTTACCCAGCATGACCTTTTTAAAGTTTACTCTGGTGAATTGTCAGAAAAGAAGCAGATTCTTGTTTAGAAAGGCTAAAATTGAGCTTTCTGTCCATTAGACTAGACGCTATGTTTAAGAAACACAAAACATCATCACAAACACACCATCCCCACTGTGAAGCACGGAGATGGCAGCATCATGATGTGAAGCACGGTGGTGGCAGCATCATGATGAAGCATGGTGGTGGCAGCATCATTAACTGAAGCACGGTGGTGGCGGCATCATGACGTGAAGCACGGTGGTGGCAGCATCATGACGTGAAGCACGGTGGTGGCAGTATCATGATGTGAAGCACGGTGGTGGCAGCATCATGATGTGAAGCACGGTGGTGGCGGCATCATGACGTGAAGCACGGTGGTGGCGGCATCATGACGTGAAGCACGGTGGTGGCGGCATCATGACATGAAGCACGGTGGTGGCAGCATCATTATATGAAGCATGGTGGTGGCAGCATCATGATATTAAGCACGGTGGTGGCAGCATCATAATGTGAAGCATGGTGGTGGCAGCATCATGATGTGAAGCACGGTGGTGGCAGCATCATGATGTGAAGCACGGTGGTGGCAGCATCATGATGTGAAGCACGGTGGTGGCAGCATCATGATGTGAAGCACGGTGGTGGCAGCATCATGATGTGAAGCACGGTGGTGGCAGCATCATGATGTGAAGCACGGTGGTGGCAGCATCATGATGTGAAGCACGGTGGTGGCAGCATCATGATGTGAAGCACGGTGGTGGCAGCATCATGACGTGAAGCACGGTGGTGGCAGCATCATGACGTGAAGCATGGTGGTGGCAGCATCATGACGTGAAGCATGGTGGTGGCAGCATCATGATGTGAAGCACGGTGGTGGCAGCATCATGATGTGAAGCATGGTGGTGGAAGCATCATGACATGAAGCATGGTGGTGGCAGCATCATTATATGAAGCATGGTGGTGGCAGCAACATGATGTGAGGATGTTTCATAGCAGCACGTCCTGGAGGATTTGTAAAGGACTCTATGTCATAGATATGAAACTGCTGCAGTTTTACTGTTTACATGATGATACATCCCATAATACTGATGATCACAGTTGGTTCTAGAGAAAATGAACAGAAACCAGATTCGGTGTTTAGACTGTGACTCCTGGATGGATTTAAACTGATATTTGGTCACTTTGTGTCTGGTTTTTGTTGTTTTGTGCTCATCTTTGTCTTTTTTTTGTCTCCCTTCTGTCATTTTGCATCAGTTTTTTGTTACTTTTTGACAGATTTTCTTTGTGTTGTCATTTTGCATCTCACTTTTCCTGTTTTGTGTCTCATTTTTCTTGTTTTTCCTTTTGTCTTTTGTTGGTTTGTGTTTAGATTTTGGCATTTTGTGTCTTGTTTTTGTCATTTAGTGTGACATTTTGATTATTTTACGTATCTTTGGGACAGCGTTGTCTCTTTGGGACGTGAAACTATGATACATCCCATAATATTGAAAATGAATGAACAGAAACCAGGTTCAGTGTTCAGATTGTGACACCTGGATGGATAAAAACTGATCTGGAGTCAGTTTTTACCAGAACTCAGATGTGTTTTTCCTCCTAAATATCATGTGTCTTTCTGCTGGACTGATGAAGTTCTGAGGCTCAGAAATGAATTAAAACACGAATTAAAGTTACTTCATTAAATAAACTGAAGTTATTGTGCTTCAATAAACAGCTGATTCTGAGGATCCTCTGACTGATGTTTCATAGAAAGAGGTCTGAGTGTCGGTCAGTGTTCTGGTTGGAAGCAGAACGTCTCGTATCGCTGCAGTGAAGCAGCTTCACTCTTTGTTCTGCTGGATGAGTTTTGTTTGCAGATGACAGAAAAAGTGATTCCAACAAACAGCAGCCGTCTGATGAGCTGATGAGGTGAAATGAGACAAGGTGAAGAACCGAGGTGGACAAAGAGCAAATCTGCTTCTGTCAAAGTACTTCTTAAAGTATCACATTAGAAAATTATGTTGAAATTCTTTAATTCCTTTTACATTTTTGGGAATTTTTGGAAAATTCTTTTGGTGGAAAAAAGAAATATGAAAAAAATGTTTCTTTAAGAACATTCAGGAAAAAAATATGAGAAGTTTTATTGACATCTCTGTAATCACTTTAATCAAAAAATCTAATCAAAAAATTCTCACTATAGACATTTTTAGGATTTTTTTTTTTAGAAGATTTTTACTCATTTTTTGACAATATTTTCAAGAATTTTCTTGCCAAATTTGGAGGATTTTTTTAAAACCAAACTTTTAAGGGAAATTTTTAACAAGTTATTGGGATTTTCTTCCGGAAGGTCTTTACAAATTTCAAGTTTGAAAATGTGGGAAAAAAAAATCTTTAGATATTTTTAGGTAAATAAAAATTCTAAGGGAAATGTTGAAGGAATTACTGGAATTTTCTTCCTGACAGTTTTGCAAATTTAAAGTTTGAAAATGTGGAAAAAAATGTCACTTCAGAAACTTTTAGGATTTTTTTTGGAAGATTTTTACTCATTTTTTTGACAATATTTACAAGAAATTTCTTGCCGAACTTGGAGGACTTTTTTAAAACCAAACTTTTAAGGGAAACTTTTAAGGAATTGTTGGAGATTTTTTTTGCTGAAGTTTTGGGGCTTTTTTCAGACAAGGAAACAATATTTTTTGGTGCCCATAAATGAAGACAGCAGGAGGGTTAAAGATGGTCGACAGCAGCTGACAATGACGGAATCTTTAAAACTCGACCAAACAGGTCCTGGAGATTAGTAGTTTGGTTTGTTTCTTCTTCTACTTCTTCTTCTACTCTGTTTATAGCAGCCGACTCCAGTTAATAAAACAACAATAACTCGCAATGTAATTTACAACAAAACAATTTTAAAAAACAACACTTTTGGACAGGAACTTTTGGATTTGTTGGGTTTTCATGTATATTTAGGACTTTAGGATTTTATATAATTTTTGTGGGGTTGGAATCCTTAATATTTAAATTAATCAGGTAAATTCATATAATAAATAGCACTGGAGGGTCTTA
Source organism: Amphiprion ocellaris (assembly GCF_022539595.1). Taxonomy (NCBI): domain Eukaryota; kingdom Metazoa; phylum Chordata; class Actinopteri; family Pomacentridae; genus Amphiprion; species Amphiprion ocellaris. The sequence continues at coordinate 31,654,037 of NC_072785.1, read as the reverse complement.
ACCTCAATAATTCAATTTTTTAGATAAATTGGTAATGATAAAAGAAACTTCAAATAAAAATAAATAAATCTAAAGAAGTGGCATAAAATCAGAAAAGTTCAGTTTAAGAAAGAACTCGTGGCAGAAAAACAGAACAGTGACTAGAGCAGAACATGTCAACCAAGCATGACTGTTTATTATTATAATTAAAATTACAGTACCACCACTATTACTACTACTACTACTAATAATAATAATTATTATTATTATTGTTATACCAACATATGCACCATGCTTATTAATCTTATTGACCAGTGACATTATTTAAATAAAACAACGTGTGATTCCAACAGAAGGAGCTGGATGAAGAACTGAAGTCAGTAAATCGACTAAAGCAGCGTTGAGGCTTGTAAACATGAATGAAGAGGAGCAGCAGCTTCTAACAAGCCTGACATTTAGCAGAAACAACCCAGCTTCTTAAATTATTCCACAGACGTGCAGCGGTTTACAAAAGGTCAGAGCTTGGCATCAAACCCACAGAGTCACAAACAAGTCGTCCGGTTCTTCCACTGAGAACACCAGGTCACGGAAAACTCAACGGCTCAGCTTCACATCTTCTCTGCTCAAGTCAACAAACGCAGAAACATTCAAACCATGACTCGTTTCTGATCCTTTTAGACACATCTGCTGTAAAATCTAGAATTATCTGCACATTATTAGTGAAGAAGTCTACACTGCAAAAACTCTAAATCGTACCAAGTCTATTTGTCTTATTTTTAGTCAAAATGTCTCATCCCACTGGATTTAAGATAAATTCACTTAACAAGAGACATTTCAGCAGATGGAAGGACTTGTTTTAAGAACATGCATCTTAAATATCCTGTTAAGTCAAACAATCTTGAAATTATCTTGTTTCGAGTTGAATTTTACAAGGAAACTCAAAATAAGTTTAAGCCTCGTGTCGTCCTACAGGTCAAATTGACCCGTTTTAAAGTTTGAAAATGTGGAAAAAAAAAAAATTCCACAGTGAAACTTCTGATGTCCACATTTTCAACATTTTTGGGAAATCTCTGAACATTTTTTGGTGGAAAAAAAGAAATGTTAAAAATGTTTCTTAAAGAAAATATTAGAAGTTTTACTGATATATATGGAATCACTTTATATATATTTTTAGGATTTTTTTGGGGAAAATGTTTACTAATTTTTTGAAAATATTTACAAGAATTTTCTTCCCAAATTTGGGGGATTTTTTTTTTTTTTTTTTAAATAAAACTTTTAGGGAAACTTTTAAGAAATTGTTGGAATTTTCTTCCTGAAGGTTTTGCAAATTTTCAGAAAATTGGGGAATTTTTTTTGCTGAATTTTTGGATTTTTTTCAGACAAGGAAACAATATTTTTGGGGCCTGTAAATGAGGACAACAGGAGGGTTAATACATCTCAAATTAGGAGGTTACATGAAAGCAAAAATCTATTTTTGAGTGAAAAACTATTATTTTTTTTTAGCATGTCTGGCTTATTTTAAGACACCTAAGCTTGACAATCCTGGTAAAATATAGCTTAAAATAAGTTTTCCCAGCTAATTTTAAGATCCCAATATTCTAAATATCATCT